>NC_091468.1:72633520-72933520 GCF_027789765.1 Dendropsophus ebraccatus | reverse complement strand
TGGACCTGGATACAGTAAGTATAGCTGTTATATAGCAGCCATCAGGAGACTGGACCTGGATACAGCAAGTATAGCTGTTATATAGCAGCCTTCAGGAGACTGGACCTGGATACAGTAAGTATAGCTGTTATATAGCAGCCTGCAGGAGACTGGACCTGGATACAGTAAGTATAGCTGTTATATAGCTGCCTTCAGGAGACTTGACCTGGATACAGTAAGTATAGCTGTTATATAGCTGCCTTCAGGAGACTGGACCTGGATACAGTAAGTATAGCTGTTATATAGCAGTAGACTAGACCTGGATACAGTAAGTATAGCTGTTATATAGCTATCTTCAGGAGACTGGACCTGGATACAGTACGTACATCAATAATTTCTAAGCAGCGTACTCACTCTTGGACGGGGTTACAGGCACACTACACCCCCCCAGCCAGGAACACTTGCCCTGGTTATAACTGCAAAGATGATACATAGCAAACACCAGTTTCTGCCAGTGGCCTCCTTCCTCATGGACAGGGCCCCTCACTAATATACTTGGGTTGGTTTGCTGCAACCATCTTTTTCAAGATGGTTGTCCCGTTAGAAGGTCCAGTGACCCCCAATCTTCAGTTTCCGCATAGAAGGCATATTGTCTTCTCCTAGGATTTCCTCATACTTGATGATGTCCATCGTGTCCTTTACACACCGCAGGTTTTATAGGGTCGGGAGGAAGCAGGACATGGCAGAGGAAGCCCCATGGCAAGTATCAACATTGCCGACCTATAAAGGTCCTTAATAGGTTCTCACCACCCAGTATGAAAGGAGATGGGACCAGTGAGGGCCGTGCCCTGTCCCCTCAGCGCCATCACAGTGACTACATAGTGCCTGGCCTTGTTTGTAATGGCCGTCTACATGTAAGTAGGGGTTAGGCTCTGAACCTCTTTACAATGAACACTTTGATGCAAGCTTTCTACTTGGTGGCCCAACACCGACCTATAAGTTAGATTATCTGCAGTCATTTGACCTTGTGAGACATAAAATGAATAGTTGGCCATTGAACCCCGATAACAGTTGTTGCTTCAGGATCCGGCTGTCATATTCCGGCTGAGTACAGAGAGTTTTTGTGCTTGTTAATATGAGACCATAAATCAGACGTCGGGGCTTCCGTCCTCTAACTCACAAAAACTGTTCTAATCATATCTGGTGAATAGGAAGATTGATCGATGTTTAAATGTTTACGCGTTCCTCAGACAAAGGGACAGTCGTGCAACATTGAAGGGATGTTGTTAATCTTATTACGCCTGAGAATGCGTCACCGAGTCCGTGAGCAAATGTGCAATGTTACTTTGGGCTCTGATTCTGGATATTTGGTATCATGTAAAGCAATAGAGGTGAAGTGATTCAAGAAGTCATAGAGAAAAACATCCCAGAACGTGATTTGCATGATATGTCCCCAGACGCCAGGCAAATAGCGCGTGGAAAACTAATCAATACGTCCTTGCCCTTCGCTGCTGGATACCAGGGCTTGTAGATGAGAGAAGGGCTCCAGTCACTGCAGTATGTAGGGGAGCGCTTCTATTGTTCTGTTCCTCACGTTTTCACCACAAATAATTTAACTAACTAATTATTTGCTTAATATTTTAATTATAATAAAGGTGTATTTCAATGGTTCACGCGGAGGCCATGTTGTTCTCATACAGGATTTCCATCAGTGTCTTTTCAACTGAATCCAGAAGCAGAACTGACGGCAAAATTATACTGGTCTAGGTTGAAAAAAGGCTGACGAAAAGACTGACAGAAATACTATGTGTGAACATAGGCATATGGTATATACTATAAGAACTACACGCAGGGGCATAACTAGAAATGACTGGGCCCCATAGCAAACTTTTGATTGGGGCCCCCATTCCTTCCCGACTGACTCTAAGCTGTCCACTTTTTGTTGCAAATGATGAGAGCTTAGGGGCCCAGTGTATTGCAGGAGCAGGCAATGGGGCCCCCTGATGTAGTGGGCCCCATAGCAGCCGCTACGGCTGCTATAGTGGTAGTTACGTCCCTGACTACACGTATTAAGATTTGCATTTCACACAACAGTCTGAAAAGTTCACAAAAATCAGAACCTTAGATTTGTTCACCCAAGTAAGATACAGCGGGGGCTCCAACCTCTGTACCCCCTACAGATCTCCAGACTGGCCCCCGGCGCATATATGCTTTATAATACATATAAATATATATACTTTAGCTATATATTTTATATATATATATATATATATATATATATATATATATATATATATACACACCAGCCAGCAGTAGTGCATTATAATAGGGGCATTTTGGGCGGCAGCCCGGGGCCCTGAGCTTCTGGGGGGCCCATGACCACCCAAAAAGACTTTCAGTGGTGTACTATCTCCTGGCTACACTTCTGCCATGATTTGCAAAAAATCACTGTTTTTTATGGCAATTTTGCACAAATCAGGACATCATGACATTATCTGTCCTGTACTATGAACGCCAGGCTAGTGCTGCCATAGTTACAGTGGGGTGGGGGGCCCAGGCTAGTGCTGCCATAGTTACAGTGGGGTGGGGGGCCCAGGCTAGTGCTGCCATAGTTACAGTGGGGTGGGGGGCCCAGGCTAGTGCTGCCATAGTTACAGTGGGGTGGGGGGCCCAGGCTAGTGCTGCCATAGTTACAGTGGGGTGGGGGGGCCCAGGCTAGTGCTGCCATAGTTACAGTGGGGTTGGGGGGCCCAGGCTTGGTGAACAGCCCGGGGCCTATGGTAAAGTTAATCCGCCCCTGCCAGCCAGACCACTGCTTTTAGAGCAGAGCGGTGGTTGGTAACCTAGACAATGAGCTGTCACCAGTAGGAGGGATAGAACAGGCATATCAAGAGGAAGTGACAAGTTTGTTACATGAATGTATTTGTAAACAAATTAAATTTAATGATCCCTACAAGTATAACTATGTTAGTTGAGATGGCAACAACCCCTTTAAGCCGAGTCAAGGTTTTATTAACAGTATCCATGAAAAAGTGAGTACATGGTACAGGTCGGGGTCCAGGAGGCGTCGGACTGGGGTACCTGGGGCCACAGGTAGATTTAACTCTAAAATATCACAAAAAAAATCATAACCTTCTTACTTTCCCATTGATGTAGCTAAATGGCCCCATTTCGGTGTATATAGGTGTAATATTTACTCTTTTGTTATGCCAGGCGGTTACAGCATGGCCCACACAGTCTAAGGACTATATTATCTTTGTTTTTAATTAAATTCTGGCCTACATACAGATTTTACTTTAGAGGTAAACATAATGCCCAAAATCTTCTCAAAAACTTCAATGGGGGCAGTTTTCCTGGTTGTGATATAGAATAACCAGAGCGCAATTAGAACCAGTTCACATGGAGTAAAAGTGGCGGAATTCCGCCACCGCAGAAGCCCGCCTGCCTGTGTTATACAGTCTGTCTATGGGAGTGCTCACGCGCCTCCTCTCTCCGCTTAAAGAATTGACATGTCGATTCTTTAAATGGAGAGGCACCATTTTTACTCTGTGCGAACTGGCCCTTACTGATCTATGTGACTAAAGCCTAATGGTGCGTTTACACAGACAGATTTATCTGACAGATTTTGGAAGCCAAAGCCAGGAATGGATTTGAAAAGAGGAGAAATCTCAGTCTTTCCTTTATGACCCCTTCCCGGTTTATGGTCTGTTCCTGGCTTTGGCTTCAAAAATCTGTCAGATAAATCTGCCTGTGTAAACACACCATAAGAGAAATGTGTCTAAGGCTACATAACTAACATGTTATAGGGTTCATATGATATAGTATAAAAAGTTATATAGGAATTCTTTTCACTCTTTGAAGGAAACAAAGGCGTACAATCCTGGCTTTTATTTATTATGAAATTCAGGGACTTTTTAGGAAAATCATAAAACTTTGTAAGACATTTGTTTTCTAGGGGATCGGTTCTAGCAAAATTGCTGCCAATCTGCATAAAATATTCAAGGGAACGGAAAATATGTCCCAGTAAGTCAGGCCTGGAAAAGGGTTTGGTGTCACAGAGGCGGCTTCATTATATTGTATTATTTCATCCGTGCAGGAAGGTGGTCACAGCTGCATAGCCATCCATTGTTGCATGTCGCAGAATTCACGTCCACATCTAGAATAGAATATTGTGCCTCACTAGAAGTGTCCACTATTGATTGTGCATTAGAAATGTGTAGGTGTAAAACATAAACAGGTCTCTTGTGACTGGATATGTTGCTGTGATGACGCACATGAAATTGACACTGGTATATATATAATTATACAAGTTCCCATTAGATACACGCTTCGCTCAATATAGCAAATGCTGCAAGTGCATTCTATACATTCACGAGGATAATTGAAGTCACAGCTAATCCACTTTCCAATAAGGCCTTCAGACTGTCACCGGGAAGGTGTATCTATACTGAGGAAACGAATCCAAAGTTTACCACAATTTCACCACACCAGGTAGAGTGTACAGTGTATATACAGTATGTGTATATATATATATATATATATATATATATATATATATATATATATATATATACACACACACACATTGCGGTCAGGGCTGGTTTTGGACAAAGTGTGGCCCTGGGCAAAAGCAAATTGGGCTCCAAATTCAGAAGGCGTTGTGCCAGGGTTATTACCAAAGTCTGAAAAGATCTGCCCCAGGATGTATGTCCTAACTATGGACGACCGTATTTATCTACTGAACGTACAGAACCGTGCCCTTACATTAGTGTTGTTCAAATATAAATGTCACCATGAATGGTATTTACTGATTATTTTGTATTATTGTGGTTATTACCCTCCAGCGCACTGTCTGCGCCTCCATCTATCACTGCCTGGCAGGCGAGGAGCAGAGCAGGCTAAAACACTAATACAAGACTGTAGTTTTACCATAGTAAAGTTGAATTGTTCCTGATCTGCATCTGACCTGTGCCCTCTTACCTTACTGAGTGTGGCCAGTTGCTACCCATACAGGGACCACTGTTAAGGTAGCAACCTTGTACTCTCTCCCAACAGAGGTCCAGTGTCTGCATCAGGACTGGCCATCTGGCAGTTTTGGCAAATGCCAGATGGGCTTGTGCCCTTGTGGATCCTCTTCTCCTCCCAACCAGTGAATCAAGTATTATACTTCCATTTTGTGCAAACTACACAGACTAATAAGCAGCTAGAAGTTGTTAAAAGTTCTTGAGCACTAGCTCAGCAGAGCCAATCAGCAACTAGAATCTTAAAGTGTCACTATAGTTTGTAAAAACATATGATATGTCATAGAGACATGTCAAAAGTTTTGATCAGTCTGGGTCTGAGTTTTCAGCCCCGTACCGATTGGGAGAACGAGCTGGGAGAAGACCTCACTAATCTCATTGGCTTCTGATGAGCCTGCCTCTTTTTCTTCCACAGAGCAGGGAGCGCTGCAGCACGGTCCTCTGCTCGCACGTTCTCCCTATCAGTACAGGTGTGAACACTCAGAGACATGTCAAAAGTTTTGATCGTTCCGGGTCTATGACACGTCATAAGTTTTTACAAACCACAGTCACACTTTAAGGACCTTTGCATGAGAAAGAGCGGGAGCTATGAGACCTTGTAGTCTCATCAGTCTAATGTCTACATTCTATGCCAACATTCTACGTCTTCATACAATGTCAAAATTCTAAACTACATTTTAATGTTGTTGTGTGGGCTGGTGATGTGGTTTGCATGCCGGGGCTGATTTCTTTTGTCCCACTCCAACCCTGGTCTGCATTCTGGAGCAGGATAAAGGTAAAAATCCAGAGGTTACTTACACTCTACTGCTGAGTAGAGATGATCGATGAACATCTAGAATTTTCAGGTTCGATCGAACTTGAACCTTCGTCATTTGATTCCCGATGCCTTCCCGTTCTGTGGGGAAGGAGGAGAGAGCCAGAGTACCGCCTGGAATTCTGGGATACAGCCTAGGTGCTGCAGGGAGCGGAGCAGTGCTGAAAGGCTGCAGCGCTTTGCTTCATTGAGATCATCACTTTGCTCATCTCTAGTAATCTAGTATTTGTGCCAGTCTTCTCCTTTAGATATCTGGAACTCTGTAGTAATGCAACAAAGAATAGGCATGGAATTCAAAGGCAGCCGGCTGCCAAACTTACAGAATTAATGAAGCAAAGCGATCTGTTAATTTGCTGTAAAATCTCTAGTCATAAACCATGTTAACTTTAAATGTTTTTTTTCTGTGTTCCAGTTGGGGGAGCGGCTGCCTCTCCTTGGTCGTGCACTCCACCTGTCTCACCCAGGTGGTGCAATTATTTTTGCAGGTATTAGACGGATCCTGCATGCCCAGAGCATAGGCGTATTACACGCCCTGGAGAGGCCATTACAGTGTAGGGTCTGCCTCGATATGAGTCCACCTTATTGTGGTGAGGCAGTTTACACTGTTTGCAAATAGTAACCAAGAGACTCATTATTTTTGTGAGTTTTTTTTTTTTAGCAGTTGGGGGGGGGGGGGGGGGCCGCTTTTAACTATTTTTATGCCTGTGGTGGGTCTGTATCTTGCTGTTGCATTTTTCTGTGTTTAAATGTAACAATTTTGCAGCCATTAGCCACAGTGTGTATGTTTACAGCGCATTTTATATCCCAATTTGTTGGGTCAACCGGAGGATGCAAACACTACAAAACCTCCCAGAATCCACCTGCTGTAAATTTACACATTCAGAAGCAGAAATTCATCCAGGTAATTAGTCTTCTGTCCACCTCCAGAAATCATTGCTGCTGGGATGGCTACTTCTGAATCTGTTGTGGAGGGTCTCACACTTACCTGACAATATTCAAGGTGACACTTCGGCACTGTAATTCCTAAATGGGGTGAAGATGCAACCTCTCCGTGCTGTCACTGAAACCGTGACTATGTAAGACGGCCAGGGTGACTTGACGAGACTGAGCGGGCAATACTGTCAGAATGACTATTATCAGCTGGCAAGCCAAGTGGAAGAAATACGGTAACAAAGCTATTCCTTTGGCTTAAGAACTACGCTGAAGAAGTTTGTGAGAGCAGGTAGTACTGGGCGGTGGATATAAGTCTATGCTGCAAGGCTGGAGAGGAATTCATTTGTTTGGCAAAGACCCTAAAGAATGTGAAGGACTCTCTCTCTCTCCTGGAGGTAAGTATTACTAGGTGGCCGCCATTCCCAGGACTAAACTAAAATAAATCCAAAAGATTTCCTTCCAGATTACTTATCTGATAATCAAGAAGAATCAGTCATAGCTATATTTTCTGGAAACTGAATGATTTGTTCTGCCTTAAGATTTTAGAAAATCAGAAAAGTTATTTCTGCAATTTCAAGTCAGAAAGCGTCTGCCATGTGTTTTGTGGCATATTGTTCACTAGTACAGAAATACACCTATTACACGTCCCATAGAGGGAAAACGTCCTCTGCTAAGAGAATAGAAGAATTTATAACATTTTATTACATTCACTTATTTCCTGGGCTATAATAATCTGGAAACGACATTGCCTTTCGGGCAAGTGAGCGCGGATCAGTCAGGTCATCGCTCGCTTGCTTCCCGTTCCCCATTAAGTGCGGGGTGATCGGTGCCTTTACAGAAAGCAATAATTGGCCAAAATACATCCTATAATGGCTTCATGTGATAGGGCCTTTACAGAGGTGGAGATCCGCTAACTCAAGGGCGCCTTAAAAAACCACTTTGTGAATGGACTTCAGTTTTACATAGAATATAGTATCACAAAAGTTGCGATATTGCATGAATAGGCTTGATCGAACAGTAGAAAAAGCTACGTTCAATCTATCTTGGAAACAGCCCGGGGACTGCCTGCAATTCCAGAATACAGCCTATTATTCACACTCTAAACGGCAAAGTTATCTTGAAATAAATGCAAACAACGGCCCTTGTTTTGAGTGCTAATTAACAGCCACTGCTTATACAGCGTGTAAACATAGCCTTAGGCAGTGTTCGATCATAGTATTTCTGCCCGTATTTTGGTCAGTCTTTTTTCAACCAAAACCAGGAGTGGGAAAAAAATCACATGTATATTAAACTGTGCAAATGTATGTATATAGAAACTGTGCAAATCTGTATAAATTTTGCCTTGTCAGTTCCGCTCCTGGTTTAGGCTACAAATACTGACCAAAATCCAATGTGTGAACAATAATTATTGAAAAACGGACATATGCCCATATTGTTGCGATGTGTGAACATACCCTAACCGTGAATGTCTATAAAATAGCAGCTTATTAGAAAACTCATTCTTGTGAGACGTGAGATCTCTTAAAGATTGGCCGACTTCTCATAAAGATTCAAGGCGGCGCTCGCTGGTGAGACATCAGTCTGTTCTATACACCAAGACCATTTGAATTAATACATGATTTCTTCTTCTACATTTGCTGTAGGGTGAATATGAATACATGAACTGGCTGGGAAGCAACATTATAAAAGGTCACTTAACAAAACAGTAAGTAAGGGGCGGCCCGATGTAGCTGACAGGTTACTAGGAACCATGGATACCTGGGCAGCTGGAGAAGTTACACCTGGATTAGCATCCGAACAAGAAATAGATTTAAGAATCCTAGGTGCACGATACAAGACAACGAATGGTTAATTTATGTTCAGGTCACTTTCAAAATAAATTAGAGGTGATCAAAAATCCTGTAACAACGAAGTGAAGAACTTCCTTATCTCTGCAATCCCCCTTATCAGCCGCTGCCTTCCAACTGACTGCCGCTCCTCCCCCAGCTGCCTTATAACTGACTGCAGCTCTGTGCCGCTCCACCCTGGTTGCCTTGTGCTCCTCCCCGGCTGCCTTCTGACTGCTGTTCTGTGCCGTTCCTCCCCAGCTGCCTTATAACGGACTGCCGCTTCTCCCTGGTTGCCTTCTGACTGCCGCTTCTCCCTGGTTGCCTTTTGACTGCCGCTTCTCCCTTGGTGCAGTGAAAAGCCGGATCCAGTCCTGCGATTTTTAATCCCTTTCACATGTAGCAGAAAATATGAATTGTGCAGAAAAACACATGCCATGGACTTTCAATCATCCTTTTTTCCTCTCCACATCCCGTCCATTATTTGGGAGGGGGGGGGGGGTATGTACAGCACTGTGTGTTCTGGAGATGCCCATGGATAGGAGATACAAGCAAGTGGAAATCTTTTCCGGTGAAGTGATAGATCCGCTCCAGAATCGCGCTGTTTGTACTTCACCGATATGCAGCAATAGAAGTTTATTCACATATAGTAGAAATCCAATCTAATACACAGCAAATTCTGCAATCCATGAACTTGTCAGCACTTTGAGGCCCCTTTCACACTGCTGCACTTAGCTTTGTATTTGGCATCAATATGTGTGAGCAAAAACTAAAATATGCAAAACAAGAGTCCGTGGAGCCTCAGTTACGAGTCTCAAAACACGGGATAGCCAGATATCTCTAGCCTGTTGCCTACGGGGTGCCTCCATGATGGGGAGAGCACCACACCACCCTGATAAATAACCCCTTAAGTCCCACTGGGTTGCGAGTATTGGAACATTGACAAAAGGGGCCACCCTGTTGTTTCCCTGTCTATGTCTAACTCAAGGTGCGAGTATTGCGATCATGACAAGGGCTTGCCAAGGCAGGCTACCATCCACAGACAGCCGTTTCGGGGTTTTTTTTTCGCTGTTCTCCTTGAGTTCAGTGATTACTGTGTTTTGTTGGTTGATTTGTCATTGCCCTAACTAGCCAGAATCCTACCCCACACTGACGAGGGGCAAAAACCCCGAAACGGCTGTCTGTGGGTGGAGGCCTGCCTTTGCAAGCCCTTGTCATGATCGCAATACTCACACCTTGAGTTAGACATTGACAAAAGGGGCCACCCTGTTGTTTCCCTGTCTATGTTCCAATACTCGCAACCGAGTGGGACTTAAGGGGTTATTTATCAGGGTGGTGTGGTGCTCTCCCCATCATGGAGGCACCCCGTAGGCAACAGGCTAGAGATATCTGGCTATCCCGTGTTTCGAGACTCGTAACTGAGGCTCCACGGACTCTTGTTTTGCATATTTAAATTTTTGGGGGCATCAGTGGAGACTCTTGATTGAGTACTTCATTGGAATTTTTTTTCGCTGTTCTCCTTGAGTTCAGTGATTACTGTGTTTTGTTGAGCAAAAACTAGAAACAAAAAAACTATAATGGGCCATTTAGCTTGTGTGTTTGGTCTCCTGCTTGGTTTTGGCGCGCAGTGATATCATCTTCCCTCTGTGACGCAGCTTTATTAGAATCAATGGGTTTGGTCACACTGGAGGCCCCCAGGGCTGTGTCAGGCCTTGGGAACAGAGCGTCGCAGTGCACGGAAACTGTGTGACGGTTTATAATACGATCCGCGATGGCGTCAATCCATTAATGTAAAAAAAAACAAAGCGATGTACCTGATGGTAGATTTACTTTAAAATGTACAGCTAAAAACATCCAAGAATGGCTAAGAGCGAGACACTGGACTATCCTGTAGTGGATTTCTATGAGAACGGATCTAAATCCTATTGAACAAACATTAAGCCGCTAAAACCTACAGTCCTGAGATGGCGGCTTCAGACCTTAGAGAGCTGGAGCAGTCTGCTCAGGAGGAGGAAGCCACAATACCGGGGGGCAAGGACAGACGTCTCATTTACAGTTACAGAAACCCTCTGTTTGCTGCGATCGTCTCAGAGTGTTGTGCAACAAGATAAGTTTCACCATTATTTTAGTCCAGGCTGCGTTTTATATTTTTCTGTTGAATCCCAAATTACAGGCAATGTCTGAGTTTCATTAGTTGATTTTCAGTAACTTAATGTATTATATCAATGACCATTGTGGGGTTTTCTACTAGATCTTTCCACCCAGACATCCCCTGTACTCTATGTGGGGTTCTCCGCACCCTCCACAAGCTGAGAGGCTCCACGTTCAATATATACCTGTATAACACTTGTCTGGGTCTTCTTTCTCGCTTCATTTCATTGGTGGAGTGTCAACTAGGCGGGGCTTCACTGCAGTTAGCCCTCCATTCCCCAGCATTAAGCCCCACCTACGTGACACTTACACCAATGAAACAAAGCGTGTGGCAAGGGGTGGGGTGGCAAAGTCTAGTAAAATCTTGCAAAATCAGTTGATGGGGACTATTATATTTAAAGTGTTGTCTTGGAAGTAATCAGACCATCTTCAGGCTTGGCTTATAATATAAAAGATGTCTTATTGATTATACAGCTTCTTATATTATGATAAATGAGTTTCATAACTTTGACATCTATGAGTAGTCTCTTGGCCCCCTAGATCCAAGCCCAAAAAATATACAAAGACGTCAAAGTGAAGAGAGATCATGGGGGGTCTGACCTCCGTACCCCTTGGCGATCTCTGTATCGGCCCCCAGTTTCTAAGTTATGAATAGAGCCATGGGTACGGTGGCATGTGACCTGCGGCTCTATTCATTGTTATAAAGGTGCTGAAAAGTTCAATGTACTCCACTTTCTCCGGCAGTTCCATAGGAATGAATAGAGTTGCCGAAAAAAGCAGGGTAAACTGAAAGAGTGCCAAACTCGTCTCTCTCCGGCACCTCCATAGGAATGAATAGAGGCACAGGTTAAATGTTGTACCCACGGCTTTATTCATAACAAAGAAGCAGGGGCAGATACGTTAATAAAGGGACCCCCTGTGATCTCTAACTTGTCCCCTACCCTGTGTATTCATATAATCATCCTGTACGATGGCAGTTTTTACAGCATATACTCCATGAATTCCTTCTTAACATAATAAGGTGACTACGTTTGTATTACTTATTAGTGACGCTTGGAACCACAAAGCCAGCGATAACTCATGTGCGTGTGGTGACACATACACAGAAACATACAGGGATGTATCTAGAATTGAACAGGAACTGAAGGTAAAACCATGTCTGTTTATTTCATGTGCATCAAATGAAACAGACTGTGATAAATTCAGTCCAACAAGAGCAAGTCTCCAGTTCTAGGGTCTTTTTCCATAGTAGATTTATTCTTTAAAAAAAGAAAAATGTACCAGTAAGTTTATTTATTAGGGAGCAGGTGGGTTTAAAGTTTATTGAAGAATGCGGGAGCATTTCTGTAGAAATCAAGAACCGAGAATGAAGGTATGGCCAAAACCTATCAAATTCTGTGAAAATCTGCAGACTTTAAATAGTTATAGTAATAAGAATGACCAATATATATTCTTTGTTACAAGGCCCTCAATCTATCTGTAAAAAAACAAAACAAAAAAAAAAAAACATTCAGTAAACATTCTTTCGTAAGGAACAGTTCCCTTATTTCAGTGATTTCACCAGTTTCTTGTTACATTTGCTAAACAGACCAATCAGTGGTTCTCACAATTGAAAAATAAAAGCACAAAAAAAAGTTTACACTCTTTTACAGGTAAAAGATCATCTTGAATTAATCTGTATAACCTTAAGGGCATAGAATAGTTTTAGCTTCATTAACTATGACATAATTCGCTTCTTACATACAAGTATGGACAGATTTGGCTGTGCTTCAAAGCCTGGGTGGAAAGTCCATGCCAACGCAGCTCAGAATTTGAAGTCACCCGGGTTGTCTTTACTGCTGCTGGGTTTGACCTGTTCGTGCAATGACGCCTCCTCGCAGCTCGCTGTGGCTAGGCATTTTTCTGTAGACTCCTCAGCATCTGGGTCCAAGCCTTCGGGGCACTGGAGCTTTAAGAGCTCTTCTCGGAGCTGAGCCGTATGTCGCTGCACACAAAGCAGAAGGAAAAGTATGGTCAGCATGTCATTGTAATAAATTGTTCTCTCAAGAGCCACAAAGCACAGTGCTGCATGGAAGTCGCTGTGTACGCAGAACGTACTCACAGGAGCCCCAGGGACGTCCTGGCATCAACAGGTAATACAACGTGCTGATCATGCAAGAAGAAATTCTGAGAGTGACTTACACAAGTCCTTAAAGGAAATTACTTGGACAACTTTACGGCCAATGGGGTTTATTCATTCTATTACACAACTTAAAGTGAATGTACAACTTTCCTATTACATTACCAGACCAGCGCTGGTTCCCGTGCACAGTGTTGGTCTATTCCCGAGCAGCGGCCTGGCATGAAGCTCCTCTGTAACACGGCTCCATTGATTCTAATGGAGCTGCGTCAGAGATGAGGAGGTTTTGTCCTCGGGGATGGACCGGTGCCGTGCATGGGAGCTGGGCGGCAATTCAAAAAGTGCTTTATGCTGGGCTAGTGTTCATGTTAGAAAAAACAAAACGATGTACCTAGTGGTACATTCACGTTAAAGAGGATATATATATTTATTTATTTATTTTTTAAATAAACAGGTGATGATCGTAATCAGTTTACTCTATAGTGGGGTTTTTTCTATATTTAAATCATCGTTGTAGATATGGCCATTATGGGTCTCTCTTCACTGCCAATGTGTACAGCTACTGCACATCCTCATTCAGTAGCAGAGAAACATGGGGGTGCTTGCACTGTATAGTCGCCTCTCCCGTCACACAGCACCAAAACCTCTGTAACCACACAGTGACATTATACATAACACAGAGCACTGTCTCCCGGTAGCTGCAGAGCTGGGAATAGAATTAGCAAAAGTTAATAATATAATTATCCTAAGTTATTCGCCATCAGTTCATAAACAAGCTACATGATGAATAAATGTCTTCCCTTGTGGGAGTGCACAAAGGACTGGGACTTTGTTTTGGACTTTTCTTCCTTGAAAAAGAGAGACCAGTCATTGACCACAGTTTGGACAATAAAAAGAAAATAAAGCGAGTATGTTGCAAAACTGTTTGTGACCACAAAGTATTTATTTATATATATATATATATATATATATATATTTCACGACAGCTCCACTTTAAACGTCAATCTTTTTTCCCATCTAACCGCATACAGAAGGTAGAGAGCTCTCACCTTTAGGGCGGCTGCATGGTGGGACATCGTCCGGCCGACACGTTTGTCGCTGCTGAACTGCTGAATATCTACTATCCAGTCCTCACACTGGGCCATGATCTCCGCTCGCTTCAAGTAAAAGTGTTTATGAATCACCTGCAACGTGAAAGAAATGATTAGTCCTGTGTAATCTGCAAATAAATCCAACGTTTCCAGAGACCCCCATGGTGAGGTTGGTGGTGTGTTTGTCTAGTGCGACCTCCTGGCCTGTAATCCTACTGAATCTATAAACTCCTGAGCACTCGAGGGATGAAAGAATATATGTAAAGCGAGGCGGTAACACGACATACACCACAATCCCTTCATTTCCGCTGCACTTCTTATATTATATTCATGAAAAACTTTCTAGCTGAAACTGTACAGAAACTTTCTATCAATTCCTATTTCCTCCCAATGAAGCGGGAACGGTGGGAGCAGCGGCAGCCATCACCTCAGCGCCTCGTTCTGCCATCGCGGCACCAATTAAAGCGGTGGGATACTTGTTTACGGAAAGAACAGATTCGCCCATCTTCACCCTTGACACAGGGTGACGGCTCGCAATGAAAACAATTACACAATCCCGGCTATAATTAATGGCGTGCGGCTTCATTTTACGAGGAGGAATAAAAGGAAGAGATAAAAAAATGAAAGTCTATTTCAGAGGAATTTGTCTGTGGCGGGAAGGCTGAGGACTGCGCCACAAGAACATCCCATTAACCTGGAACATTGAAAAACACGGCAACCTCTGCTCCGATACACAACCGGAACATGACTGGAATGTTAAGTCCGAGCTAAATACCGACAGTAAACAAGAGGAAGAGAAACACTCTGCAACACGGTCTCCAATGGCCGCAGAGATCTCACAACACTACACAGTATCCTAGCAGCTGTACCGGGCACTTTACTTCTCCTTAAAGGGACAGTGTCATCAGAAAATGACGGATTGTATTAATAATGGTTTTATGGTAAACATATTTTGTAAAGATTTGGTGACATTTTTCCTAATTTTCCACTTTTCTATTTGTATTATATAATAATCCTGATATCTTGCAGTTCTCATTCTAACCACTGGGGCTTAAACTAAGCTGAGACTTCCTGTTGTGTCAGTGGTAAAAAAAAAAAGATGCTGCTGTAAAGTGATCTGTACAGCATTGCAGCGTCATGTGACACCAGTTGATAGAGGAGACAATAGCAGCTTCCTGTGGAATGACCTCTTCACAGGTCACAGAGCGCGCTCAGTAATGTCTCACATTTATCTCAAGGGGACCGAATTGGTCTATTGTCGTCTATGTCCATGAGTCTTGCTGTAAAGCATGTCACTAAATGCTGTTAAGAACGACTCAGGCAAGACGGCCGCCCCCAAAAGGTGAAATTAAAAAAAAATTAAGTCAGAAAATGGAATAAGATTAGAATAAAAGAACGAGTTTTAGTATCTGAATTTAGGTGACACGTTCCCTTTAAGAGCTATAGTCTTTTCACCGGGCTTGTATCTACTGCATATGGCACTTATCTTTCTTAGGCTCATAATGTACCATAATGTAGCCGTACTTACTGGTATACTGGCAAAAGGTACCATGACCTGTCCCTTGGTGTAGCCATTAATTTTAATACAGTGAATGTCGTCTACTTTTAATCACGTTTGTCCATTTTACCAAACATCTACTTCTACCTTGTAGGACTCAAAGCTGAAAGCATAGATTTGGGAAATGGAGCAAATATTTGCGGTCACTAACAGACATGCTATATGCTATATTTGCAGGGCTGTGGTCTGAATTTTACGTTACTGTGTGAGGACAGAATAGATTGCAGCATACCCAGCTCTGATCAGGTTACATGGTTACATGCATAGTTAGAGAGCTGAAGAGAGACAAGCACGTAAGTTTAACTGAAACAGTGTTGATCCAAAAGAAAATCAGAAAAAAATCCCTTATGAGGCAAATGGCAATTGATCAAAATAGGGCAAACATTTCTCCCAGCCTCCAAATATATCCACATCCTGAATCGATGCCTAACCTCTAGAGATCCACTACCTAGGACCTGTAATATTCAGTGGTGGCTGAAGTTGGACTCCCGAGGGCGGTATGGAGCTCCAGGACTCCCGAGGGCGGTATGGAGCTCCAGGACTCCCGAGGGCGGTATGGAGCTCCAGGACTCCCGAGGGCGGTATGGAGCTCCAGGACTCCCGAGGGCGGTATGGAGCTCCAGGACTCCCGAGGGCGGTATGGAGCTCCAGGACTCCCGAGGGCGGTATGGAGCTCCAGGACTCCCGAGGGCGGTATGGAGCTCCAGGACTCCCGAGGGCGGTATGGAGCTCCAGGACTCCCGAGGGCGGTATGGAGCTCCAGGACTCCCGAGGGCGGTATGGAGCTCCAGGACTCCCGAGGGCGGTATGGAGCTCCAGGACTCCCGAGGGCGGTATGGAGCTCCAGGACTCCCGAGGGCGGTATGGAGCTCCAGGACTCCCGAGGGCGGTATGGAGCTCCAGGACTCCCGAGGGCGGTATGGAGCTCCAGGACTCCCGAGGGCGGTATGGAGCTCCAGGACTCCCGAGGGCGGTATGGAGCTCCAGGACTCCCGAGGGCGGTATGGAGCTCCAGGACTCCCGAGGGCTGTTAGAGCTCCAGGACTCCCGAGGGCTGTTAGAGCTCCAGGACTCCCGAGGGCTGTATGGAGCTCCAGGACTCCCGGGGGCTGTATGGAGCTCCAGGACTCCCGAGGGCTGTTTGGAGCTCCAGGACTCCCGGGGGCTGTTTGGAGCTCCAGGACTCCCGGGGGCGGTATGGAGCTCCAGGACTCCCGAGGGACGGCATAGGTTCCATTGTTAATCAAATTATGCATGCTCCAGTGCGTGCTCGAAGTTTGCTCAGCTCTACTAGCGATCAACTGAAGAACCAGCGGCCAGACTAAGATGTACAGGATCCTCTCTAGCAGCCAATCATCATGCAGGTGTTGATGTGACCTCCCGTAAAGTACATCAGAGGTCACTTCTTACCGATACAAAGGACTTCATACTCTTTCATGTCCTTCTTGTCGATGATCTAACAGACTTGTAAATATCTGAGAGAAAAGCGAGCCATGTTCTCTCCTTGTCTGTATGTACTAATAAAAGAGAGACGCATGTCTGAGTGTAATGCTGAGTAGTGACCCTTATAATTATTCTGGACATAAATCAGCAGAGAGACGACTTATTTTTAGATCCCTGGAATAAATGTGCGCCCTTTCCAAAGTCAGACCTGACAAGAGAAGTAAAATAGAAGGGTTATGTGATTGCGGGAAGCAGGATGGAGAGAATGAGGAAATATCTGGAAGCAGAGCCTCATCTCGTCTCTGGAGAACGGCGTAAGAGCGCTGCACTCAGTGTGGAAGAAAGCGTTTACAGGTCATCACGGCCTGAATAGACTGTCACAACAGCACCGACTATCAATGCAGAGCATGTGTCCGCCGACCCCTGGGATCTGGGCTCCAGCTACACATAGTAAGCGATCAATGCCTAGCCTGCGGCTAGAATACAGATCACTACAGAGATGTACTTTGTATGTTCGGGAGGCAGACGTGTGACTTGGTAGAGCCGTGCACACATCAAACCCACACGCATCAGTCTCTATGGGAATAGGAATCCAATTTTCTCAGGGACAGAGACCGAGGCACGCAACTGGACCAGAGAAGCGTAAAACCCGGGGAGAACAGATAAACTGTAAGACGTGGCTATCCTCTGCACTGGAGTCACTCAATCACTGCATAATAGAAACAGCCACTGAATCATTGCAGGTAGAACTTTCTAGATTATGGGAATTTATCAAGCTCTCCAATACCAACCTATTAGAGCAAGTAGGAGGCCCCAGAGACTGAACCCCCATCGAGCTAGCACTTAACATGGATAATAAACCCTTCTAGGTGGAATACTGCTTTTAAAGGGATTGTTTGGTTTAGAAAACGTATTCTAAAATACCATTTAGGGCTGTTCAGAGTCAAGAAAACCCTCCCAGGTGAAAACCTACCCTGTTTCCCTGAAAATAAGGCATCGTGGAGGATTTACAGGAAAGCTTAAGATAAGGAAAAGTAAGACCCCTACCGAAGGGAAAGGGGGAGGCTCTGGGGGGGGAATGGGGAGGTGGTCGGGGGTGGGTTGTCTGGTTATTCAGGTTTGGAATGACAACTACTGGACAGTATATAATAAATGTTCCTTTTTTGTTCTACAAGTAGTGTGAATAATTCTTCATGGAAAAATAAGGCATATCGTATCTTTAGACTCTATCCTGAGGGTGACTCAGGTAATACCCGGTTTTACCTATAGGCTAAAATATAACTTTTATTGTTCAGTTTAAAACAGAAAGAATTCACCTTATTGTGCAAATTTTAAAATATCACTGCCTCTATGCCACTGTACAATGGTGTCGGCCGACACTGTCTCTGTTCATGGTTGGCTTCCAGTATTGTCAGACTCACACACTTCCCCAGCCGGGGTATTTGTGTGTAAAAGAGTGCAATTCCTGTATGCTCCTAGTCTGTTGGAGCTATATCCTAAGCCCAGCCGGGCAGGAGTGCACTATAACAGCAGAGTACTGCTGTGCCCTGAGCGATTTGATATATACGCTCTTCCCTTCTAATTCTGCTGGTCTACATACATGGAGCCATTGCCATTTTTAGAGGTGCAATAGTTAAAATACTGTCCGTGTAGCTGACATGTTTCGCCGGACACTCCGGCTTTCTCAAAGTCACGGCACTGTGGGCGGGGTTAGGCTGCCTTATATGCTTTCTGGTTTCCATCCACCTCACAGTGGATCGTCATGTGTGTGAATGTGATAGGTGTGGGGCTAAGTGGGAGGGAAAAGAAGGGGGCGGAACTTGATGATGGTCATGATGTTTTGGCGCAACTTTTCAAAAACCGGTCGGGACGTTTCTAGCGCATGCGCGCGGACTTAGCTGTTGGTTCGCGTAGTCAGTGTGCGCATGATCAGCGACTTAGCCGCTAGTTCGCGAAGTCAAAGTGCGCATGACATAGTACTTAGTGTCCAGTTGCTCTCGTTCGTGGTTGTAGTGCGCATGAGTTGGTACTTACACTTCTTTCTCAAGGTATAGTACTGCGCATGGCCCGGCACTTAGTTTCTGAGTCGTTGGAGTTTTGTGTTGACAGATTTATCTGACAAGATTATTGAAGCTAAAGCCAGGGACAGACTATAAAGAGAGAACAGGTCATACAGGAAAGACTGAGATTTCTCCTCTTTTCTGTGCTACCCACTGAGCCACCAGGCTATCCTTTCTGCACACACAATGTAAAAAGCATCAAACCCAAGTGAGAAGTCTTCTCTCCATTGGTTGGATGAGATCTGACAAATGTTACCCGGCTTCCTATTATTTGCGGAGTCTTCTCTCTAATGGTTGGATGAGATCTCACAGATGTTATCCGGATTTCTATTATTTGCGGAGTCTTCTCTCCATTGGTTGGATGAGATCTCACAGATGTTACCCGGCTTTCTATTATTTGCGGAGTCTTCTCTCCATTGGTTGGATGAGATCTGACAGATGTTACCCGGCTTCCTATTATTTGCGGAGTCTTCTCTCCATTGGTTGGATGAGATCTGACAAATGTTACCCGGCTTCCTATTTGCGGAGTCTTCTCTCCATTGGTTGGATGAGATCTCACAGATGTTACCCGGCTTCCTATTATTTGCGGAGTCTTCTCTCAATTGGTTGGATGAAATCTCACAGATGTTACCCGGATTTCTATTATTTGTGGAGTCTTCTCTCAATTGGTTGGATGAGATCTCACAGATGTTACCCGGATTTTATTATTTGCGAAGTCTTCTCTCCATTGGTTGGATGAGATCTCACAGATGTTACCCGGCTTCCTATTATTTGCGGAGTCTTCTCTCCATTGGTTGGATGAGATCTCACAGATGTTATCCGGATTTCTATTATTTGCGAAGTCTTCTCTCCATTGGTTGGATGAGATCTCACAGATGTTACCCAGCTTCTCTTCATTATATTTTATTGGCAGCGATTAGGATGTCTTTATGTATGGAGTTCACCCAACTGCTTTGAACTATTTTCTGCTAATTGTTCTGCCAGTGATAAGTCATCCTCGCTCTCCATTATAGAGGAATATGCTAGCCACTAATACGTTCAGCAGAAATGACTTCAATTACCATCCACTGATGTCGGAGGATTATAAATCAGCCCTCTCCTTCTCCCTCCCACCCCCTTTGACAGACAACGTGGGGTGAGATAGGTGCCATTTTTCCCGGCCGGTCATACCACGTCTAACAGGTTTAACATCCCGTTTTATTTTTAACCAGAGTAGTAATATTTCATATTTCAATTTTCTTGGTTGAGCTCTTTCTTGGAAGAGGGGCAAGAAGTTATTAATTATACCTCCGGGAAGATATAAACCTGGGACGTCTGACACTCACGCACCTTTACACTCAATTTGACACGTGAAATTGCCCAGGAAAATTTATTGCTTGTGTCAAACTAACTTTGGTTGTAGCATAATCACTAACATTTACTATAGGCAGAGCGGATAAATAAAAACTACGACCTGTTATCTTAATTTGAATCATAAAATAAAAGATCCATTGCATCCGCTCCGCCGGGCCCATCACATGCAGCAAATCTTAGGTTTCCTGCGACCACATTTACATAGAAGTGAGGAGGAACAAAATCAGATAGTGAGTCGGGCTGTAAACCATCCGGATAAGAGCGAGGAAGGGGCAGGAGAAGCAGCATCACCGCATACTTACTGCCACTGACAGGCGGCAGGGAGACATGACATGGATATTAGAAAGCAATGGAACCCGCTGTTATGGCCGCTCCTCTGTAGATACTGGACCAAAGCGAGGCAAGAGATCTGGCGTTTAGGAGCAGCACATCAGGTCTACATCATTGGGAAGTCTACATCAAGTCTTTGTGTTCTGGTGTCATGGCCGGTTATCTGCAGGTGCAAGCTCTAATCCCATCACCAGCCAAAAACTATTAGCATCTAAAAATGTTGGGATTCTTTATGTAGATCTTTTATTCCTTGAGTATTGCCCGATCAAGCTCAGCAATAGGCATAACGCTGCCAACAAGGTGTGGAATTTTATTTTAATTCCTAAAACATTAATTCTGAATCTTGGAAACTATCAGTAGGACAGAAGAATCTAACCTGCTGGTATCTCCCTATAGTGCACGGGTGCTGAGGATAAGGAGACATTTATTACCTTCATCCTCAGAGCCATTTCAGTAATATTAGCAGTTTACTGCTTTTTCACAGCTCTCCCCCTGCCTGGCATGCGGTATTAAAATGCATTTTACCGCACATGAACTCTGCAAACCCCGGATCCCCCGCCACCACCGGAGAGCTGTCTGTCAGGTGCGTGCAGCGCTTCTGGGAGCCCAATGTGCTGATTGGTTCCCTTTAAACATGCTCCAAACCAGACCTTTAATAACTTTTGTCGAGATTATTATTAAGGGTACGCCTTCAATGGCTATTTCTGGAGCCGAACCATCGCTCTCCTCGTCATTAAGGGCGGCGGATCATTGTCTTTGAGTGCACAGCTGCAAATAAAGATGTCGGCTAAAGAACTCGAGAAAACCATAAAACGGGACTGTGTGTAACAAAGAAAAATAGCAACGGCCCTTTTTATTGCGAATATATGAATTTTCGCGAACACCTGACAAATTTGTGAAATAAAATTGTTATCCAGCAGTCAAAAGAATATTTCCTTTGGGGGATGTGGTGTAATTTAATGTCTGCCTGGTGAAGCCCGCGCTTCTGCATTCAGCAACGTGTATTCCCATCCAATGGAGCTGACAGCTGGGGAGACGAGCACTTTGTAAGAGTGATTATCTGCTCGCAGTGAGCTATAGCCTCAGCACCGGGCCACATCCATCGGGATTTATCTCACTCCTCCACCTTTCTAAGGGAGAGGCCGGGTGTCAGCCCTACTTGTACAAGTTATTAAGACAACCAGTAGTACAGATGGCAACAAAACAAAGTGACGTGACGGCGCTGGCCTCCTCACTCCACATTTACATGCTGACAACAACAAACACAACGCGGCTTCACGAGACTCTAATCTGCTCGGCACATTCACACCTCATTATCCGCTAAGTGCGATGGGCTTTCGATGTTCTCCTGCTACCTCTGCCGCTACTACTCTGGGGAGGGCCGCACAGCCTTGGGGCTATATGGAATGGTTCTGCCAATTCAGTCTTGATTGCGTTAACCCTAAAGGTCATTTAATACCTCCCAATGTCTATTTTTAGACCACATTAGCGTCATTCCCATTTTATGGGTCCACAAGCAGGAATTAAGAGTCCGGGCGAAAATGTCAACACATTTGTAAAATCTAAATGCGGCATCTATAGCACAAGCCATTCCTAGAGGTTCATATGACAGGTAGGGGAGCGCGGTGACGTATCTAGTTTCTTCTATTACATTGCAGTAAGGAAAATCAAAGCCTTACGAGGCAATATGATCCGGTTGTGTCCAAGGACGCTATAAAGCCCTAGAGCGGTATAAGGCTCACTATCCTTCCTATTAGAAAAACTTACACGACTGGCGGTATACACCGAATGTGAGGATTTCTGGCTGCTCTGGATGATAAATGTTGGATGAAAGATCATTCAGATGACAGATTTCATATGTTCACCTTGAAGAGGTTGACTGTAAACAAATAGTTGCCATTTTCCCCACGTTAACACTGAATCTGGTGAATGCAGATTTGTCCTCAATAAGGTCCCACATACAATGACAAGTTATTTTAAGCCCTCAATGCAGAAGCAAAAAAAAAAAAAAAACAAAAACAAAAAACAAAAAACAAAAAAAAAATTTAAGAGTCTCGAGACCCAGGACTAGCCAGATATCCCTCCGGGAAGGACCCAGCCAAGGGGCGGCTCCTGTAGGGAAACCACCAAATTTAGTGGCCCTATAAGTCAATATAATGACAAGGGAAAGACCAAGGCCAGATATCCATCCACATACAGCTGTTTCGGGTGTTGCTCCTCATCAGTGTGGAGCAGGGTTCTGGCTAGTTGGGAGCAATGCCTGGTAGAGCCATAAAAGAAACAGATTTCTGATCTCAGGGAGACCAGCCAAACGATAACACTGCCGGTGAAAGCGCTCAATGCAGTGAAGTCCTGTGTTTCGAGACTCCTAAATGAGGCTCCACAGGCTCTTTCTTGCATATTCATATTTTCCAGGGAGCAATGCACCTAGGATGTCGCTACATTGAGCGCTTTAACCAGCAGACAGCTGTGTTATCTTTAGCTGGTCTCCCTGCGATCAGTGATGTTTCTCAATGCAGAATGACCTCCATCCATGTCACCAGTGGGGTGTATTTCCCACAGAATCCTATACTAAATACAGCCAGGCTCCCATTGTGACCCCACTGGCCCCGCGGTGATTGACAGATGGCAGATGACAGAATACCACTGACTGAAAAAGTTGGATACAGTCGTAGGCCATAGGCTATTCCATGTTCTCCCAGACTCCCTAGGGCTGCATCCAAGTTCCTCAGGCACAATTAAATTCCGAAAGATCACTACCAGTCCATTTAACTCTTTAAATGCTGCATTAAATAGAAAATAGCATCCGGATGTTAAGAACTTTATTTTACCCCATAAAACCCCCTGTAAAGCAGTTGTGGGTCACCATGGTTGAAGTAGTATAGCCAAGGTTTTAGTGACATGCAACATTACTTTTTTACAAAACTGCCTTCTTAGCTGTAAAGAGGTTAAAACTGAATCCAGCAGCAGGTCAGGCAGACCAAACCCGCTGCTAGATTCTAATAGGGCGGCAGACCTTCTAAGTAAAGGTATGGCCATGTCCCTATTAATAATAAAACTTTATTTTTCTTAATATGTAAATGTGATTGCCCAGTAGCCCTCAGTGCACCAATCCACCTCCTTGTCAGTGACATTATTTATAGTGGGCATGCTGCAGGAGCTGGTGGATCAGTGCACCAATCCGCCTCCTTGTCAGTGACATTATTTATAGTGGGCGTGCTGTAGGAGCTGGTGGATCAGTGCATCAATCCGCCTCCTTGTCAGTGACATTATTTATAGTGGGCGTGCTGCAGGAGCTGGTGGATCAGTGCACCAATCTGCCTCCTTGTCAGTGACATTATTTATAGTGGGCGTGCTGCAGGAGCTGGTGGATCAGTGCACCAATCTGCCTCCTTGTCAGTGACATTTATAGTGGGCGTGCTGCAGGAGCTGGTGGATCAGTGCACCAATCCGCCTCCTTGTCAGTGACATTATTTATAGTGGGCATGCTGCAGGAGCTGGTGGATTGGTGCACTGAGAACTACACGACCACCTCCGCTGCATCAAACCACTTCATTCTTATACTAACCAGAATCTTTTTGACCACTTGAAGGCAATGGAAACAAATACTGCCTTCATAGTAGTAGTTGTCAGGGTATGACTAACATAGGTAGCTGCTCTGCAATCTTAATCCCAATCCGTCGTACATTAAGCACTGGACACTTACCTCTTTAAAACACGGTGAAGGATTCCTAATTTGTTCTAGCATGGCCCACTTGACTGTGGCCTGTCTGATATTCCCATCGTATTCTCTGGAGCTCTGCGTGCCACTTGGGGTGCCTCGTGACCTCTCATATCCTGGCTCATTAAAGTATGGTTCAGATACAAGGATCAGGGACTGGACAGACACCAATACCTGCAGAACATGGAGAGATCAACCTTTACTATAATGATTACAGATACAAACATGGAGAGAGGGGTCAGATTCAGAGAATGGGGAGATGGAGGGGGACAAAGACACATTTGACTTCTAAGCATTATCAATGTTATTATCAATGGATAAAATTCCTCATATATGAAATTCCAATCAGCTGCCGAGAGTTACAGCAAGTTGTAATATCTATAGCGCTAGAAACGAAATGAGTCTCATCCATCAGAGAGATGATCAGGGGGTGACGCATAAACTTACATCATACTTGGCTTGTTGTATCTCTAGAGCACATACATTCGGTCAGCTATAGTATACAAGTAAAGGATAAAAAAGCCCACGCTCACAGGATTTGCTGTCTAACAATGGGGAAAAAACAGATGCAAAAACGCAAGGTAAAAGTAGATGCAGTTATACGGCAGCCGGCACGATCGGAATGGAATTTAAGTTTTTACACGAAGTGTCTTTTTTCATTTTTAATCTTTAAAAACTTTTTGCTGCCATGGCAACTGATTGGCTTTCATATACAGTAGCGGTCTTTGGCACCAAGCACCTCAAGCAATCGCTTGGGGCCCCCAACATCCAGGGGGGGCCCCACGCCCCGCTCTTCTCTTGTGCTCAAGACCGCTAGACAGGGCCGCTGCCCCGCTCGCTGCTGTGATGTGAACTGTAACTATGAGCACTCATAATGAGCGCTTACAGTTACATGCAGCAGCAGCAGCGCTGACAGGGCGGGAGACATTGGCTCCCTTCCTGTCAGTCACTCTTGTGGCCTCAGGAAGTGTTTTCCCTGTGGTCACAAGTGGCCGCTCTGTCCTTGTGGTGTCGGTGCTGCAGTGACATCATTGGAGCATCGGCGCCAGGACAAGGGGAGCGCGGCCTCTTGTGACCGCAGGGAAAACCCTTGCGGCCACAAGAGTGAAGAGGAGACGCCCGGACCCAGGTGAGTATAAGTGTTTGTTTTATTGTGTTATATACTATATGGGAGGGGGAGCACACAGGGGCAGTGTAACTGGGGGAGCACACAGCGGGGGTCTATATAAATGGGGGGGAGCACACAGTGGGGCTATATAAATGGGGGGAGCACACAGTGGGGCTATATAACGGGGAAGCCACAGGGGGTCTATATACTACTTGGGGCAGCAGAATGGGGTCTATATACAACTGGGGGAGCACACAGGAGGTCTATATCCAAGTAGGGGAGCACACAGGGGGGGCTATATACTACTGGGGGAGCACACAGGGGGTCTATATACTACTGGGGTAGCACACAGGGGGTCTATATACTACTGGTGGGGCACACAGGAGGTCTATATACTACTGGTGGGGCACACTGGGGGTCTATATACTACTTGGGACAGCAGAATGGGGTCTATATACAACTGGGGGAGCACACAGGAGGTCTATATCCAAGTGGGGGAGCACACAGGAGGTCTATATCCAAGTGGGGGAGCACACAGGGGGGCTATATCCAAGTGGGGGAGCACACAGGGGGGCTAAATACTACTGGGGGAGCACACAGGGGGTCTATATACTACTGGGGTAGCACACAGGGGGTCTATATACTACTGGGGTAGCACACAGGGGTCTATATACTACTGGTGGGGCACACAGGGGGTCTATATACTACTGGTGGGGCACACAGGGGGTCTATATACTACTGGGGGAACACACCGGGGTCTATATACTACTGGTGGGGCACACAGGGGGTCTATATACTACTGGGGGAACACGCCGGGGTCTATATACTACTGGTGGGGCACACAGGGGTCTATATACTACTGGGGGAACACACAGGAGTCTATATACTACTGGTGGGGCACACAGGGGGTCTATATACTGCTGAGGCAGCACACAGGGGGTCTATATACTACTGGAGGAGCACACAGATCTATATACTACTGGTGGGGCACACAGGGGGTCTATATACTACTGGTGGGGCACACAGGGGGTCTATATACTACTGGGGGCAGCTCACAGGGGGTCTATATATAACGGGGAGCACACAGGGGGTCTATATATAACGGGGAGCACACAGGGGGTCTATATATAACTGGGGGAGCACACAGGGGGTCTATATATAACTGGGAGAGCACACAGGGGGTCTATATATAACTGGGGGAGCACACAGGGGGTCTATATATAACTGGGGGCAGCACACAAGGGGTCTATATACTGCTGGAGGAGCACACAGTGAACTATATACTACTGGTGGAGCACACAGGGATCTATATAATACTGGTGGAGCACACAGGGGGTCTATATACTACTAAGGGAACCACACAGGGGGTTTATATACTACTGGAGGAACACACAGGGGTCTATATCCAAGTGGGGGAGCACACAGGAGGTCTATATCCAAGTGGGGGAGCACACAGGGGGGCTATATACCACTGAGGGAGCACACAGGGGAGCTATATACAAGTGGGGGAGCACACAGGGGGTCTATATACTAGTGGGGGAGCACACATGGGTTATATGTAACTGGGGGCAGCACACAGGGTATATACGACTGGGGGCAGCATACAGGGGGTTTATATACAACTGGGACAGCACACAGGGGGTCTATATATAAGTAGGGGAACACATAGGCGTCTATACACTACTGGGGGAAGCACGCAAGGGGTATATACTACTGAGGGGACGCACACAAGGAGTAAATACTACTGGCGGCTGCGCACAAGAGGTATATACTACTGGGGGAAGCACACATCGGTCTATTGTTGTGGAGTGCGTGTCGAGGGGGGGGGGGGGCAGACATAACTTCGCTTGGGGCCCCAGAAATGCCAAGACTGCCCCTGTCCATATATTGTGTTGCAGGGTTTCCGCCGGGAGCTGATAGGGTAGGCACTTATAAATTGTCTAGATAGAGATCGGCCTGAAGTCCAAGCTCAGCAAGCGCCAACGGAGTGGCCTCAGCGAAACATAAGAAAAAAAAGGTTTTATGTTTATCTCCATTTCCAATACATAAGATCAGCCGTAACCAGAAACAACTGCTCCACATTTACATTAGGAAGTGAATTGCTTTGTTTGCTCGGCTGTCGGTTTATCCTCCGGCTGCCTGACACTCCAATCCATGTAATGGAAAAGCTGCATCTAGTCCTGGGAAGCTGGCAGAAGTTTCCCAGGACTGGATTCAGCTTTTTCAGGCACCCGGTGTGGAGAGGTGCCTGAAAGGTCAAAGGTCAAAGACAGCCGGCGTATAAGCGGAGTGCTGGGCAAATGAAACTGTCTGTAATGTAAATCGGCTCATCTTTGCTCAATATACATAGAAGTTGGCTTTCTCCTCCAATGTTCTGTAACCTGTCAGGGTAATCTTGGTCTCCTCAGAGATGCAGCCAGCAATATGCATTACTACACAGCCGGCAGGGGGGAACTACAGCAATGTACATTACTACACAGCCGGCAGGGGAAACTACAGCAATGTGCATTACCTATACAGCCGGCAGGGGAAACTACAGCAATGTGCATTACTACACAGCCGGCAGGGGAAACTACAGCAATATGCATTACTACACAGCTGGCAGGGGGGAACTACAGAAATGTGCATTACTACACAGCCGGCAGGGGAAACTACAGCAATGTGCATTACCTATACAGCCGGCAGGGGGAACTACAGCAATGTGCATTACTACACAGCCGGCAGGGGGAAACTACAGCAATGTGCATTACCTATACAGCCGGCAGGGGGAACTACAGCAATGTGCATTACCTATACAGCCGGCAGGGGGAACTACAGCAATGTGCATTACTACACAGCCGGCAGGGGGAACTACAGCAATGTGCATTACTACACAGCCGGCAGGGGGAAACTACAGCAATGTGCATTACCTACACAGCCGGCAGGGGAAACTACAGCAATGTGCATTACCTATACAGCCGGCAGGGGGAACTACAGCAATGTGCATTACTACACAGCCGGCAGGGGGAAACTACAGCAATGTGCATTACTACACAGCCGGCAGGGGAAACTACAGCAATGTGCATTACCTATACAGGTGGCAGGGGGAAACTACAGCAATGTGCATTACCTATACAGGTGGCAGGGGAAACTACAGCAATGTGCATTACTATACAGCCGGCAGGGGGAAACTACAGCAATGTGCATTACTACACAGCCGGCAGGGGAAACTACAGCAATGTGCATTACCTATACAGGTGGCAGGGGAAACTACAGAAATGTGCATTACCTATACAGCCGGCAGGTGGGAACTACAGCAATGTGCATTACCTATACAGGTGGCAGGGGGAAACTACAGCAATGTGCATTACTACACAGCCGGCAGGGGGAACTACAGCAATGTGCATTACCTATACAGCCGGCAGGGGGAACTACAGCAATGTGCATTACTACACAGCCGGCAGGGGAAACTACAGCAATGTGCATTACTACACAGCCGGCAGGGGGAAACTACAGCAATGTGCATTACCTACACAGCCGGCAGGGGAAACTACAGCAATGTGCATTACCTACACAGCCGGCAGGGGAAACTACAGCAATGTGCATTACTACACAGCCGGCAGGGAAAACTACAGCAATGTGCATTACTACACAGCCGGCAGGGAGAAACTACAGCAATATGCATTACCTATACAGCCGGCAGGGAGAAACTACAGCAATATGCATTACTACACAGCCGGCAGGGGGAAACTACAGCAATGTGCATTACTACACAGCAGGCAGGGGAAACTACAGCAATGTGCATTACTACACAGCCGGCAGGGGAAACTACAGCAATGTGCATTACCTATACAGCCGGCAGGGGGAAACTACAGCAATGTGCATTACCTATACAGCCGGCAGGGGAAACTACAGCAATGTGCATTACTACACAGCCGGCAGGGGGAAACTACAGCAATGTGCATTACCTATACAGCCGGCAGGGGGAAACTACAGCAATGTGCATTACCTATACAGCCGGCAGGGGGAAACTACAGCAATGTGATTCATACACTGGTAGCACAAATGATTCCAAACTGGGAGCAAGATGGCCGAAATCATAAACTCTTCTCAGACTGCTCGAGGGAGAGTAAAAGTCATCAACCAGCGGATTTCAGGATATACAGCTGTAGGATCCAGCATGATGTACATACTATACGTACTATTAACACGAGGGAAGAGCAATCTCTGACAAATGATTCATCATGGCCCCATTGGTCTGCAGAGCGATATATGTGCGGGCGCTGCACATCAGGTATGAGGTGTATACTGTCTGTGCCCGGCTGGCGTCACTTATCCACTGCATGTGGTTTCTTCAAGGCACCCGAGGAAGCTTCATGTACAAACATCTATTTATTCTTTTACTAAAATAAATGTTTACTACACAGAATAAATATTTATAGAACAATTATCTTTAATATGCTTTAATAAGTGTGATCCCAGGGGCCATGCTGCAATTTCTTCTTAATGTGATCACTACATCGCCTTGTGTTTCATTTGCAGTAATAAAGTAATGTATAATTGTGCTCCCTCTGAGGATATATATATATATATATATATATATATATATGTATAAATGTGTGTGTATCTCTATCTATATCAGGGAAGCTGGACGGACTTTTTATGTCCCTATAGTCAGTGTGTGCCTGGTTCTTCCACCATACGAGGAGGCCATCTTAGCACCTGCTTCCCCCGTTATGTGGGCGTTCCCATGGAATAGTTGGAGCTGCCCGGATGGCGTCTTTTCGTAGACTTTTCGTAGACTGGTGTCCTATCAGACTGATCAGGTCATAGCTGCTGTTTCATGGTCACCTGCTTCTTCTCGGACCACAGAAACATTACACTTTGGGGGTCTTGGGCATTTGTTTCCTCTCTAGCTCAGACTCTTACTTGTCCCTGCTGTAAAGGGGGGAGAAGATGGAGGAACTAGGGGATGGCTACACTGCTACGACAATGGTCTCTATTAATAACAAGTAGCAATAGGTGAAACAATCAAGTAGTTTGTGTTTTTTCGGGAGGGACCTCGGGTATTGGAGGTGATGACAATGTTATAGCTACATGGTGTGACTCCTCATGTTATGTCATCACACACAGTTTATAACACACAGAAGGGCACAGAATCACAGAACAATATAGAAACCTTTTGGTTTTATGAAATTTTACTTTAAATTTTATATATTTAGGAAATCTGTAAGAGCGGACTCTTAATTTGAAAAATGTTCCAATAAAGTGGCGTCCTACAGAGACACATCCAGCAACGTTAGGAAACATACTTGGTATCGCCCCGCGGGGAATAGCCCAAATAATCACGTTCCTGATCTCACTCAGTGAACAGAGAACGTGCAAAAACCCGTGAAAGTGCAAAACATATCTTTGTTTTCTTGCAAACATACAGGAAAATGACAAAGAACGGCCAAAGAGAGTAAAGAGAAAACCACTGAAACCTCAGAGGAATCAGCCAGTTACCGCTCTATCGCGGTGGGGACTCTTCTGTTACAGTCTTACACCATGTGGGATAGAGAGGCCGGTACTGAGGCCTCCAAAGCTCACATGTTGCTATTTAATAAAGTTATCAGCTACTGAGACCTCTCGATTGTTTCCTCCCTTCTATCGGCTGGCTAGCAGGACATAAAGGACTTTTCTATCAGCTCCCATCACTTTAAATAAAAATACCTGCAGAAAACTCGACGTCTGAGGGTTCCATTTCTCCTCTGGTCTCCCGTGCCAGGTGTTAAGTATGCTTAAACAGACCTAAAGACAAAAAGAATAGGGCATTACTGTAACAAAGTAACCCAGCACGTTCAATGGTTTTCTGTCACTATGATGGACGTGTCGTTTTACATGTGGCACAATAGGCGCTTTTTGTTGTCTGATTCCCAGCAAATGCGCAACCAGTTTATAAATCTTTGTGGTACTGTGCCACATCAGACTGATCATACACAGAGATCGCACGGCTCCCGGACGCTATCAGCAGCTGGAGACCGCGGCTATTAATGGACGCACGCCGATCACATCACCCGGCTAATTTGCAATTTAAAGGGAACCAATCAGCCCCACTGAGCTGCATCACTGTATAAAGCTCCTGTGCAGCCGGCAGCACGTATCGGCCACAGCTGCAGCAACAGCTTTATGGGGGAGAAAATGTTTTTACCCCGGGCACGCAGCAGGCAGATACGGAGAGATAGTCATCTGGGCGGCTCCCCACCTGTGCGCTCTGCAGGGATGATTGACAGGCAGAAGAGCCCGTTACTGGCCTCAAAAATGACAGCTGCATTTAAATGCTACTAAAGCAGTGTCCACGGTGTTCTAGTGGGCTGTTTGCCCCCCTTCCCCTCCCTGTGATGTGACTGCGATTAACATAGTTACTAAGTTAATACGGTTGAAAAAAAGACACATGTCCATCAAAATCAACCAAGGAGGGGATGGATACAGGGAAGGGGGAGGGGTGATAGGTTCTATACATACAGGGAAGGGGGAGGGGTGATAGGCTCTATACATATGCATTTATATTATTTTGGTCTAAGAACTTGTCTAGCCCTGCCTTAAAGCCCTCTACTGTTGTTGCTGTGACCAGATCCTGTGGTAGCGCCCCCTTGTCTCTCCGGGCGGAGGCAGCGCCCCCTTGTCTCTCCGGGCGGAGGCAGCGCCCCCTTGTCTCTCCGGGCGGAGGCAGCGCCCCCTTGTCTCTCCGGGCGGAGGCAGCGCCCCCTTGTCTCTCCGGGCGGAGGCAGCGCCCCCTTGTCTCTCCGGGCGGAGGCAGCGCCCCCTTGTCCTCTCCGGGCGGAGGCAGCGCCCCCTTGTCTCTCCGGGCGGAGGCAGCGCCCCCTTGTCTCTCCGGGCGGAGGCAGCGCCCCCTTGTCTCTCCGGGCGGAGGCAGCGCCCCCTTGTCTCTCCGGGCGGAGGCAGCGCCCCCTTGTCTCTCCGGGCGGAGGCAGCGCCCCCTTGTCTCTCCGGGCGGAGGCAGCGCCCCCTTGTCTCTCCGGGCGGAGGCAGCGCCCTCTTGTCTCTCCGGGCGGAGGCAGCGCCCCCTTGTCTCTCCGGGCGGAGGCAGCGCCCCCTTGTCTCTCCGGGCGGAGGCAGCGCCCCCTTGTCTCTCCGGGCGGAGGCAGCGCCCCCTTGTCTCTCCGGGCGGAGGCAGCGCCCCCTTGTCTCTCCGGGCGGAGGCAGCGCCCCCTTGTCTCTCCGGGCGGAGGCAGCGCCCCCTTGTCTCTCCGGGCGGAGGCAGCGCCCCCTTGTCTCTCCGGGCGGAGGCAGCGCCCCCTTGTCTCTCCGGGCGGAGGCAGCGCCCCCTTGTCTCTCCGGGCGGAGGCAGCGCCCCCTTGTCTCTCCGGGCGGAGGCAGCGCCCCCTTGTCTCTCCGGGCGGAGGCAGCGCCCCCTTGTCTCTCCGGGTGGAGGCAGCGCCCTCTTGTCCTTTGAGGGGGTTTTACCTGGAACATCTTTTCCCCATATTTCTTGTAGGGGCCATTTATATATTTACATAAATTAATCATATCTCCCCTTAAACATCTCTTCTCCAGACTAAGCAAATGTAATTCTCTAATCTCTCCTCATAACTAAGATGCTCCATTCCCCTTATTAGTTTAGTGGCCGTCTTTGTTCCCTCTCCAGCTCTAGAACGTCCTTTTTATGAATCGGGTTCTAAAACTGGACAGCATACTCCAGATGGGGCCGCACCAAAGCTTTATAGGGGGTAATATTATATCCCTGTCCCCAGAGTCCAGGCCGGGTATATACATGACAATATCCTGCTGGCCTTAGACTACAGAACAGCACAATGTCAGTCAGCTGCTTCTATTATCTTTTTGGTAATAGTCTATTATATATTATCTATTTGGTATCGGTCTGTGCATAAACGCCCAAACTATTACGTTATTACATTCCTGATCTTGCACGCTAAATAGTGTAAGTACAAAAAATGGCAAAGTGCGAAATTGCTTTTTGTTCACATCAAATAAAAAAAAAATTGTAATAAAAAAAAATGATCAAAAATGCTATATATGCAAACATGGTACCGATAGAAAGTACAGATCATAGCAAAAAAAATGACGCCTCACACAGCCCAATTGTGCAGCATACTTTATGGAAAAATGAAGTCTGTCTTTGCAAAGTGCTCATGTGGGTCTGTAGGTAAAAAAATACATGAGCTTTGGCCTTATAGCCACAAGGAAAAAAAAAATACAAAAGCGCAAAAACAAAAACTAGCTCAATCCTTAAAGTGACACTGGCCCCCCCCCCCCCCTTTTTTTGCACTCTGACTTCTCTACTCAGGTGTAATATCCTTAATAACCTTATTTTATATCATACGTCATGGTGCTTGTTCAAGTAAAAAGTCATCTTTTATGAACTGCAGATTGTATTAAGTGGGTGGCATTAGCGCCACTTAGCCCCCCTCTAGGTCGGCCCACCAATGGCCGCCAAGGGGGCGTGGCCAATGGTGGCATTGTTAGCGGGTCTAAGTGACGCTAATGCCGCGAAGCCCCGCCCACTTAACACAATCTGCAGTTCATAAAAGATTACTTTTTACTTGAACAAGCACCATGACGTATGTTATAAAATAAGGTATGAAAACTGCTGAATTTACCCTTTACACCTGAGTAGAGATGTCAGAATGCACAAAGGGGGGGGGGGGGGGGGGGGGGGGGTGTGTGACAGTGTCACTTTAAGGGGTTAAATGCTGTGGTGCTCCGACGGACAGAGCAAGTAGCCACTGCCCTGCCAGTCTCTCCAAACACAAGAGGCCGCTCTGTGTCACAGCTACCAGGCACTAGTGACGTCATTTGTCCACTTCAAAACTGTTGTGTCAGTGGTGATGAGAAAAGGCTGCCGTAAAGTGATCTGTACAGCATTGCAGCGTCATGTGACACCAGTAGATAGAGACAAAAGCAGCTCCCTGTGGAATGACCCCTTCACAGGTCACAGAGCGCGCTCAGTAATGTCTCACATTCATCTTAAGGAGACAGACTCTGTCTATTTTTGTCTATGTCCATGAGGCTTGCTGTAAAGCATGTCACTAAATGCTGTTAACAGCAGCCCAGGCAAGATGGCCACCCCCATAACAATGTACAAAAAGTGAGTTAAAAGAAATCACATTCAGAAACAGATCTAGAGTAAAATGGCACTAATCAATAAATGAACATGTAGGTGACACATTCCCTTTAAGAACAGCTGAGGCAAGATGGGCACTTCATAACAATGCACAAAACATAAAATAAAAAAATTACAGTCAGAAAATAGAAACAGATTAGAACAAAAGAGCACATTTTTGTATCGAATTCTAATCAGTAAAAGAAAATCTGGGTGACAATTCCTTTAAGGCCTTTTCACTTTTTTCCCATTGTTTATTTGAGGGTTTCTTGTTGTTTTTGCCATATCTGATGTAGGTCATGTGGTGTGAACACTGACTAAATGTGATCAGCATCCTCACTGCTTGACAACTGCTCAGGATATTTTAGCAGCTTTATAGCGTTTCCATTAGGCCGTTCTCAGCTCGCCGGAGCCAAATAGATAGAATAAAGTGCAATAGCAGCACGGTTTCTAAGGAGTTTATCCCTGGACAGCCGTCACCTGTACATGAAATGCCTTGCCAGCTCGATTTTTAATTGGTTTGTTAAACACTTGAAGGGCTGCCGCTATGGAGGCCCCCGGAGCCGCAGCGGCTCCCGTTAGCTCGGTGCAGTTCAGGCATTTCTAAATATAGCAGAACAATGCATTTACAGTAAGAGCTGGAGCAGAATGCATATCGTCAGCACGCCGGCTGCAGGTGCGAGATCCCGACAGCTCAATCCAGCTACATGAAGGAAAGACATGGAAAATACCAAGTTCCACATCATTAGGAGCGCCCTGCGTGTGCGTGTGTGGGGGATGGGGGCTGGTGGTGTGTGAAGGGAGAGATCTCTGTCAGGAGCAGAAAATCTTGTTACATAACATAGCAGATTCATTCTCCGGTCCGCAGTGCAATGACCCTAATGAAGCATGTCAGAGTGTTTTATTATCTAATAACAGCGCCTCTCCTCCCCCCTCTGACATATAGATAAGCCAACGGACAGAGGCCGACGTCCTGATGGAAAATTATGGGAGGACATACAGAAGCGTCGGTGTCGTGCCCTGCTGCTCTAACATAGGATAACACTGATTCAATTACGGCTGTAAAAGCATTACACCAAAGACGGTCACTGTATGAACAGCGTATAGAGCGGGGGAGGGGGGACAGGCTCACAGCCCTCCGGCCAGTGCAGGACTATAATCCCCATCATGCCTGGACAGCCAAAGCTGGTGGGAATTGTAGTTTTATAGCAGCTGGAGGGCCTAGCACCTATGGTGTAGACTCCTGGTACACCGGGGGAGAGAAGAGAGGTAAGCTCAGCCACTGTATGGTTTTCTATATACTTGTAGAATATTGTAGAATTATAATATTATATATATATATATATATATATATATATATATATATATATATATATATATATTAATGTATAGGAATCTACGTTACTGAGGACAACCACCAAGAAAAGGAAGGCCTTGTACCTTTCCATCATTGTAAAGGTTTGGATTAAACCGTACACTGTGTCCACCAGTCGTCTCTAAATTCACAAGTGGGGGTGAATTCGGGTAATCCTGAGGAAAGTAGACGTCAAATTCAAAGCAGCCGTTTGCATATGGGGTGTCTGCCGGTCCGGTTATCAAAACCTGAGGAATCAAACATCCAGTGAGTGAGCGTAAGTTATAGAAACATAATACATAACTAGACATACAGTATAAGAAACCTCTGACACCCTCTGTGTTACACTCCCTTCCATTTGTGAATGTCTGCTTTACAATAAGGGCCCTATCACACAACAATCACAGATCCTCCTAGTCCGGGATCAGGGGTCCAATATGACCCCTCAGCACCAGTAACACAGGCTGTGAGGCCAGGGAATAAAGCCCCCTCAGGGACCCGACTAATACTTTACTTTTAATCATTTTTTTTTTTTTTAAAAAAAGGTCCATGTGTCTCCAATCCGCAGGGACAGACCTCCTCCTGACACGGCGACAGACCTCCTCCTGACACGGCGACAGACCTCCTCCTGACACGGCCACAGACCTCCTCCTGACACGGCCACAGACCTCCTCCTGACACGGCCACAGACCTCCTCTTTATTCGGTGACAGACCTCCTCCTGACACGGCGACAGACCTCCTCCTGATACGGCGACAGACCTCCTCCTGAGACGGCGACAGACCTCCTCCTGAGACGGCGACAGACCTCCTCCTTATATGCCGACACACCTCCTCCTTATACGCCGACACACCTCCTCCTGACACGGCGACAGACCTCCTCCTCCTTATACGGCCACAGACCTCCTCCTTATACGGCCACAGACCTCCTCCTTATACGGCCACAGACCTCCTCCTTTTACGGCCACAGACCTCCTCCTTATACGGCCACAGACCTCCTCCTTATACGGCCACAGACCTCCTCCTTATACGGCCACAGACCTCCTCCTTATACGGCCACAGACCTCCTCCTTATACGGCCACAGACCTCCTCCTTATACGGCGACAGACCTCCTCCTTATACGGCGACAGACCTCCTCCTTATACGGCGACAGACCTGCTCCTTATACGGCAACAGACCTCCTCCTTATATGGTGACAGACCTCCTCCTTGTAAGGTGACAGACCTCCTCCTTGTAAGGTGACAGACCTCCTCCTTATACGGCGACAGACCTCCTCCTTATATGGTGACAGACCTCCTCCTTGTAAGGTGACAGACCTCCTCCTTATACGGCGACAGACCTCCTCCTGATACGGCGACAGACCTCCTCCTTATATGGTGACAGACCTCCTCCTTGTAAGGTGACAGACCTCCTCCTTGAAAGGTGACAGACCTCCTCCTGACAAAGCGACAGACCTCCTCCTCCTTATATGGCGACAGACCTCCTCCTTATATGGTGACAGACCTCCTCCTCCTTATATGGTGACAGACCTCCTCCTTGTAAGGTGACAGACCTCCTCCTGATACGGCGACAGACCTCCTCCTGATACGGCGACAGACCTCCTCCTTATATGGTGACAGACCTCCTCCTTGTAAGGTGACAGACCTCCTCCTTGAAAGGTGACAGACCTCCTCCTTATACGGCGACAGACCTCCTCCTTACGGTGAGTATTGTCCAACCTGCAGACTGACACCACAGATGATGCTATCGGTATTGTCTGCCACTTGGAGTGCACTTTATTGGGGAGCATCAACAAACCCACTTGTGATTGGTGGGACTTGTGTTAAGACCCCCTATAACACCAAACGATTATTGGGCATACTTGGCTGATTACCAAGCGCTTCAGCCAATAGTCGTTTGGTGTAACAGTACTTCCAGGGCTAGATCAACTAGATCAGATTGTACATAGGGTCCCTGTCCTTTCAATTTCTGCTACATGAAAAGTTGTGGCTGCCACACCTGGCACCACACCGCAGCCCCCCGTGGTCTTGTGATCTGTAACATACTCTGTGGCTGCGGCATCCACTACGGAATCACCATCTAACGTATGACCATACACAGAACAGCAATGGAACTAGTGGATGTATGCAACACAGTCTCCAGGTACAGCTAGAGTACTCAGTCATAAAATGTACAAAGAATACATTACCTTCATGATGTCTAGCCGTTCTTCATCACAACGGACAAAGACGCTGGATGAGGAGGACAGTGGTAATGATGTAGAGAGTGTCACTGCCTCCTGGGCGAGGCGTCTGGCTCGGGCCGCGCTGTTCGCATCACTCGCATTCTTCACCTGAGACATGTAGTGGTAATTCACTTTGAACATCAGCTTTCCGTCGTCATCTTCAGACACCATCTCAAAAGTATCTGAAAAACAGATGGAAAATTCAACCTCTAAATGGCTTTAATAGCTGTTACATAAAACTAGGAGACGTCTACAAGTCTGATCTCTACAAGGACGGACCTGTGAAAGGACTGTGGGGTGGGGGGGGGCGTCGTGAAGGGGGTGAATTGTCTTCATGCACAGAACAGAGTTCCCCCTTTTTAGAATACTGCAATTCTATGGATAATGCTGCATGTTTCCCTACTCCAACAAGTTATAGGACACACAGGGAATGAATAGTAAAGCATTTTGCAGGTCTCTTCATTTCATGCTCGTCCAATAGGCAGGATTTTCTTCTAAAATGTAATATTATAACAACAACTCTATCTATCTATCTCCTATCTATCTCACACAAGGAGAGACCCCTGTCCATCATGCAGGTTGTATATCACCTGAGGGCAATAACAAGATAATTCTATAATCAGCTGTGCAGCTACCAGGAGACAGTGCTCTGTGTTATTTATAATGTCACTGTGTAGTTACAGAGGTTATGGTGATGTGTGACAGGAGAGCTGACCATACAATGCAAGCACCCCCAGAATGCACAGCGAAGGGAGACACCTAGTGGCCGTATGTATAACAGAAAACTATATATATTTATATATATATATATATATATATATATATATATATATATATATGCGCTTGTGATCACAACCCCTGTTGATTTCTTAAAAAATTAAGTCATGTCAGTGCCCCTTTTATATATGTGGTGTAGGTGGAAGGGGTTAAACAGCTAATAACTTACATAAGCCACATACATACCATATCATCTGTAAGTAATTCAGTTTACACTTACAAGACACAAAGCTTTCCTCTTATCACTATACATCAGCGATATAAACATGTTTGTATGAAACATCCCTATTCCATTCATGCAGATCTGTAAGATTAGTGCCGAGACACAAGGTGTCAAAACAGCCAGACCATGTGACCTGGTTTTCTCCATTAGCGGCGATACTGAACGGTCTGCTGCTGAACCTATGTGCAGTCTTACAATAGAGCTAACACGACGGTGTGTAACTGGGTCACCCAGCGCACTCCCATTGTTCGAGAATCTCCAGAGAAGTGGGTCAGCCCATGCATTCCCATTGTTAGAAAACCTCTCGGGATAAAGCTGCTAACAAAGGTGGAAAACCCTTCATTTTTATAAAATTACTGAAAGAGGTTCAATCAGGAAACCATCTGTAAAGTGTATAACAGTCTCCTCTTGTATTATGTAAGTAGAAGATGAATGGGAAGGCCGGAGGTGGAAGCCATGGACCTGGCACCAGATAGAGATTAAACGTATATTCTTACTTTTGTGAACTTTTGCTTATGAGCCAAGTAATTTGCAGTATGGTCACCTGACTGCCCAGCATTGTGATTCCCTATGGCTGCCTCTGACTGACAGCCTGTGTCATGTAGCACCCTGAGCGCTCCACCCTGCCGCCACCTAACGCTCATTTGCACATGAAGATGATGCTAATTTCTCAGCAGCCGAGCAGAAATTCCCACATGTAAGGCTAGGACCATGAAGGCTCTTTCCACCCTTACCTGAAGCGGTGATTACTTATGGCCCTATTACACAGTGATAATCGGCCTCATTCGGCCGTGTAATAGAGACAATGATCAGCTGAAGAGCCGATCATCAGCTGATTGTTGTTTTCCACCAAGTTTAAAAATCATTGTCTGTAAACTCTGCTCTATGTAATAGGATGTGCGCGGTCAGCGGCCGGTAAAAGTGTATAGAAAACAATAAAATATGCAAAAAGGCGTCCGAGGAGCCTCGGTTGAGAGTCTCAAAGCACGGAAATAGCCAGATATCTCTAGCGGCTGTCTGTGGATGGACGCCCCGGGGCGGCTGTCTGTGGATGGACGCCCCGGGGCGGCTGTCTGTGGATGGACGCCCCGGGGCGGCTGTCTGTGGATGGAGGCTCCGGGGCGGCTGTCTGTGGATGGACGCCCCGGGGCGGCTGTCTGTGGATAGATGCTCCGGGGCGGCTGTCTGTGGATGGACGCCCCGGGGCGGCTGTCTGTGGATAGATGCTCCGGGGCGGCTGTCTGTGGATGGACGCCCCGGGGCGGCTGTCTGTGGATAGATGCTCCGGGGCGGCTGTCTGTGGATGGACGCCCCGGGGGGGCTGTCTGTGGATGGACGCCCCGGGGCGGCTGTCTGTGGATGGACGCCCCGGGGCAGCTGTCTGTGGATGGATGCTCCGGGGCGGCTGTCTGTGGATGGACGCCCCGGGGCGGCTGTCTGTGGATGGACGCCCCGGGGCGGCTGTCTGTGGATGGATGCCCCGGGGCGGCTGTCTGTGGATGGACGCCCCGGGGCGGCTGTCTGTGGATGGACGCCCCGGGGCGGCTGTCTGTGGATAGATGCCCCGGGGCGGCTGTCTGTGGATGGATGCTCCGGGGCGGCTGTCTGTGGATGGACGCTCCGGGGCGGCTGTCTGTGGATGGACGCCCCGGGGCGGCTGTCTGTGGATGGACGCCCCGGGGCGGCTGTCTGTGGATGGACGCCCCGGGGCGGCTGTCTGTGGATGGATGCAGGGGTGCTCGCTTACATAAATAATCAGGCCTTGAATACGGCCCTTACACTGTGTAAAATTACTGATCTGATCACATATATGTTCACATACTGCCAGAGAAAGCCTGGGACCCAGATTTTTGTTTTTGAAGAAGAAGAACAACAACACAATTCACTACTTTCTTACCAAACTGGAGTTTTTTCATAACAGCAACATATTTCTCTTCCAAGGAGCGTAAGACCGAAAAAGGTTTAGATTTCACAGACACTTTTTTAGAGAATTCAGCCATCTTCTTTTCTGGAGGAGAGGAAAGGAAATGGATCCTGTTATTACTTACTATGACCATCAATACACATTACAATTGTTAAAAGAATTGTTCAGGCTGTTTTTTCCTAGAGTAATACCACATATAACCTGGGAACAAGGTGGCACTGTTTTTAAAGGCAAATAATTCTAGATAACCGCTTTAACATTTGAATGGGTCCATTCTAGACACATCTTATTTCACATTTTGCTTGGTGCTACCAAGTTCCCCTGATTTTTTTTTCTACCCACCAGTGACTATGGCCCATATGGCTCTGGATAACTAACCCTATATGTGAGAGCTGTTTATGTAGCTAAATGGTACTACCCTGCATTCAAGAGCTATCTTACGGTGTACTGTCTAACACATTTTACTGACTGCATTGTGAGACCAATAACACACTTGCATGCGACTTAAAGTTTTGCAACAGCAGATGTGATATAAAGCAAGTCTGCAATTCACTTTTTTTTTTTAGTTATCATGCTTTATATTTTATAGCTGCCTTCAGGAGACTGGACCTGGATACAGTAAGTATAGCTGGTATATAGCTGCCTTCAGGAGACTGGACCTGTATACAGTAAGTATAGCTGGTATATAGCAGCCTTGAGGAGACTGGACCTGGATACAGTAAGTATAGCTGTTATATAGCAGCCTTCAGGAGACTGGACCTGGATACAGTAAGTACAGCTGTTATATAGCAGCCTTCAGGAGACTGGACCTGGATACAGTAAGTATAACTATTATATAGCTGCCTTCAGGAGACTGGACCTAGATACAGTAAGTATAGCTGTTATATAGCTGCCTTCAGGAGACTGGACCTGGATACAGTAAGTATAGCTGTTATATAGCAGCCTTCAGGAGACTGGACCTGGATACAGTAAGTATAGCTGTTATATAGCAGCCTTCAGGAGACTGGACCTGGATACAGTAAGTATAGCTGTTATATAGCAGCCTTCAGGAGACTGGACCTGGATACAGTAAGTATAGCTGTTATATAGCAGCCTTCAGGAGACTGGACCTGGATACAGTAAGTATAGCTGTTATATAGCTGCCTTCAGGAGACTGGACCTGGATACAGTAAGTATAGCTTTGTTTTAAAGCATAACAAAAAAGATGATGTAAATTGCAAACAGGAATTTTTTCCCTTCCCTTGTTGATTTTGACATTTATAACGACAGGGGCAGTTTCAGATGCTTTTTTTGCTTGTCGATTTAATAAAAAAAAAAAATCAAATAAATGCATGAAAAGCCACATCAAAAACAGCACTAAGTATCTTGGAGCAAATAGTAAGCTGGTCTTGAGGTGGTTTCTGTCCTTGTGAAGATACCCTAAGGGGTTATATACAAATATAGAACATATACAAGATTGTTCATAGGATGAAGAAACATTCTGGAGTTTTCTTATATACATGGCTGTTGTAGCATGTCCCCCTTTATCTCTGGTCCCGATGGAGTGAGCAAAGTGTTTACATTCACAGCGACCATCGTGTTGGGGCAAAAATACATAACTGCATACAATATATGTATCATTTTTCCCCCTGCTTTTTAGTAAATATAATTTGAATGTATAACATAAAATAGTAACGGCTATTTGGGAATTCTTTAAATGCCTCAAAAAGTCCTCAAACTAGAGCGGTGACTAGCCTCACCTTGGTTTGCCTGCCGGAGGCTGGTGGTGGCTGCATACACTATCTCCGCTGTTCTCTGAATGTCTGGCACCAACAAGGTTAGTCCTTCTGGCTCAGGATCGGATGCATCTGGTTTCACTCCAGCTTTGGCCTTATCTTTCTTGGACCTATGTGGTTTTGGGCAGGATATAAAACAAAAGATGACATCCCAGCTCCAGTGAGACATGGCAACAGATGTACAGCACAAAATCATTAAACACCCTATTTTTTTCCTATTTCACTCTGGAAATGGATTAATCCATTTTAAAACTTTGTATTGTTTTTGCTGAACGACATAGGATGTGATAATTTTTCAGATTATGTGTAAGAACCATTGGGAGGGGAGCCTTTACGGTATCTATGCCGCAGTTTCTGGCATAATCAAGATGTGGCCCTGTGAAAGAATATCCCGCAGGAGGCCACTTTATATTCATTAAATCTGAACAATCCTGAATAATGTTGAATTAATACAAGTGAGATAGGCCCCATCAATCTGACACTGACGGCCTCTACATGGAGTAGTTAAGGCTACAGACACTTCTCAAAAGCATTATTTTTTATTTGGTTTTCACCTATTATCTTTTTACCTATTTTAATTGTGTACTTCTGCTTCTACAGCCACTACAATGTGAGTTCTAAATTCTGTCTTGATAATTTTCCCCACAGTGTCTTGTATCTGCTCTCCTGTATTTCTCCAGCCTGTGTGAGCGGTCCTCTGAGGTTTCTCTCCCCCCAGTCATGTAGTAGCAGATAAATTATATTAAATAACTAATGATTTAGTATGTTTTCAGGCTATGGAAGGAAACCAAAGTACTCGGAGGATACCCATACAAACACAGGGATAAAATACAAACTACATGCAGATTGGAACAGGGGCAGAATAGGGGCAGAATAGGCACAGAACTTGAGCGGAAAGTTGAAGTTCAAAGCCCCAGTGACTTCTATGGGATTTTTTTTTAGCAGAATCTGCCCAAAGAACTGACATGTCAATTCTTTGGGTGGAAAGCAGATCCACAGCAGAACGTTCCCCGCCCATGTGAACAACAGAACGGAAATCTCATTGAACAGAATGGCACATTGCTCTGTAGATATTTTAGGGGCAGAAGTTCAAGTGGAATACATGTAAAATTAAGATTGGGTTCAGCTTGAAATTCTTTCCTATTGCTCTGTGTGAACATACCCTTACAGCTATTCCTGGGATTAAATTAATACAGGAATACAAATTTTGTCAACTGCTGAATTATTAAATTGCTGCTTTAGGAAAGGCAGACGTATTGAATCTGGAAATCTTTGGGGTGGTCTCGGAAGTCACAAATCACATCAGCATTACGGGAGAAATTCACTTGCTGTACGCTTAGGTGTTCAACCCAAGGGGATGAGAGAAGACGCAAGAAGTCTACGTGCTACAGACAATAAATTCCATATTCCTGTGCAATCAGCTCTCCTGGTTTCTCTGCATTCAGCACATCATCTGTTTGCTGATAGATGAGACTTTTGAGGCATTTTCTTAGAAATCACAAAAGCTAAACAGCTGTCAGAATATCCCGTTACACAAGAAGTTTAAGCAAGGTAGCTGGGAACGAACAATGGTCATGTCAGCTTTACACAAGTTGCTTCTCTTGCTGATCAATATTACAGCCTGGTGTGCAGAGAATTGCACTACTCAGCCATTCGGAAGGGTTTATGCCATGGAAATCTGCAGCGCACTGGCCATAAAAGCAAAATCTGGAGCCTGACATTTTACCGTCCAATTTGGCATCAGTCATCATGAGTCGGAGAGAGGAAAAAAACAGACTGCGCTTTATCCTCCCCTAGCGAGGGACCCATTTGGCAGGAGGGCTTCTTTTTGTATAGAAATAAAAACAAATAAGATTGGGGATTAGACTAAATGAATTAATTGGGAAGGCGCCACGTTCTCCCTGCGCAGCAATTTTTCTTTACCATATCGGCAAGCACTTTCTGCAGCCCCTTTCTTTGTAAGCAGATAGCTGGTACAGCAAAAAGGAGCTTACATCTGTCTCTTGAGATCAGACAAGAACTAGATTTTGCCGTGGGGGTGGGGGGGAATCTTGATTTTTGTTTACATCACAAAAACAGAAAAACAAAAACAAAACAAAAAAAAAAAACAACACATTTCATTCATTGGCACTAAAGCTCTGTCTCTGGGCCCAGCGAGAATCCTTCTCCGGGCAGAAGAAAATTAATCATCTTCAAACTTGTACAATGGGCTTAGGTGTGATCCATCTCCACAAACAGCAGCCACAGAGACTACGTTCTATTTGTTTCTTCTGTGTTCCTAGCACAGCCGAACACCGCTTCCCCGGCAGATTACAATCGTCTGTTTCCAAGCCATACTTTACTTTTCGACTGAAGTTTTTTCCAGGACACACTCATAATTTAGCTTGCACAACACTAGTCAGATACATACCATGCCAGTTTGCCTCCCGGTGATCCTCTCTATAGCTCAGGTACCCCCATGCCTCATTGTTCAGCTTGGCATCAAGGAGACTGGAAATGTCCAGATAGCCAACAAAAAGTTGTCAATCGGCGCTCAACTTGTTTGTGACTTATTCTTCTATTTATTTAGCAAATGTGTCTCCTCCTCCAGATATGTCAGCTCCTTTCCTTCCGTTGTCTTGGTTACTGACCACCACTCTGCTCTAAGAGCAGTATTCTAGCTGGTGTATATACAGCTATAATGTGGATGTATTGAGATATAAGGGGGTAGGGGAATTAATGACTAACATGCCAGGAAAAAGGTACAGATTTTTGCACATACCATACGGTTTGCCCACAATTTGGAGCCTTTTCCATAGTGTACACCTGACTCGCCTAATAGGCGGAAAAGATGGGGGGGTTGGCACGGCAAGACAGGGAGGAGCAGTGGCTTTCTTTAACGCCCGATTTATCATGACTTACCCCTGCTAGGGGGAAAATCATGGCAGAAATCTACATAGGCTCAGGAGCAGGTGTAGATTTCTGCACAGCCACAGATCAGCCAGATTGGCGCGCACCTCTTAGTAAATCAGTCGTGAGGCATGGGGGTGGGGATGTATAACGGGTATGCCAGCCTTTATTAATTCTCCCTATATTGTTTACATACTGTGTAATATATAAATATATTTACACACACACAATAGACATATACACCAGTTAGACCACTGCTTTAGAGCAGAGTGGTGGTCGGAAACCTAGACAACAAGCTGTCACTAAAGAAAGGAAGGGGGCAGCATATCAGAAGGAGGAGACAAGTTTACTACTGAATGTATTGGCAGGAACATCTACGAGCCATCCGAGTATAACTAATAGTTTAGAGGAGACTATCCCTTTAAATGTTATCCAATTACACTCTTCTGATTTAATTAAAATAAGGATTCAATTTACTTTATAAGCAAAAAAATAAATAAGTGTATGCACTGGTGTCATGGCTAGAAATTCCAGTTAGAGAATTCTTCCATGCACCAGCAGTCACTGCAGCAACTAAGCAGCAGCTCAATGGATCGGGCTGACGAGAGGCTAATGATTTAAACTGTTAATTTTGCTTGTGGCAAACACTGACATCAATGCCCCTACATGCAGCTACATGAATTATAGATGTATAATTATTAATAGCTATTCTGTATAACATGTATATACACATGCTCTCACTGGAGTCCTGACTGCCATATCTATATGCTTGCCTCCACTAATCTGAACCATGATTAAAGGGGAACTCTCCGTGAGTTAGACAAATCGGACCTGCTGATAGCCCCCTAGTGGGCACAAGGTGCCAAGAATGACGACGGAAAGAAGGGCGGCCTATGACGACGGAAAGAAGGGCGGCCTATGACGACGGAAAGAAGGGCGGCCTATGACGACGGAAAGAAGGGCGGCCTATGACGACGGAAAGAAGGGCGGCCTATGACGACGGAAAGAAGGGCGGCCTATGACGACGGAAAGAAGGGCGGCCTATGACGACGGAAAGAAGGGCGGCCTATGACGACGGAAAGAAGGGCGGCCTATGACGACGGAAAGAAGGGCGGCCTATGACGACGGAAAGAAGGGCGGCCTATGACGACGGAAAGAAGGGCGGCCTATGACGACGGAAAGAAGGGCGGCCTATGACGACGGAAAGAAGGGCGGCCTATGACGACGGAAAGAAGGGCGGCCTATGACGACGGAAAGGAGGGCGGCCTATGACGACGGAAGGGAGGGCGGCCTATGACGACGGATAGAAGGGCGGCCTATGACGACGGAAAGAAGGGCGGCCTATGACGACGGAAAGAAGGGCGGCCTATGACGACAGAAAGAAGGGCGGCCTATGACGACGGAAGGGAGGGCGGCCTATTATGTTTAAGCCCTTAGAGTATCCTACAATACAATCCATTTCTTTTTTCCATGTTTAATTTACAGGTGACTATTTTTGGAGCAGGGTATCATTATACATGTAGCCAGGTGTGTCAGTACCAAGCCTTACCTTAATCTGTTCGTGTAGGTGTCAACACAGGTTTTCATTTTTGCCAGCAAAGTTCCCACCGATGCTTGTGACTCAGATTGTTCCTCCTCCTCTTCTCCATTAACACCAGAAAGCGGAAGCAGCAGGGGTACAAGGGCTACGCATGAAGCAATGGCCCGCAGCAGCTCTAGCAGGGCTCGGTACAGGGGCACATGTCTGGCCATGTCCAACACTAGAAAGACACAATACATTGAAGATACATTTTAGTAACAATAGTCGGAGTGATTGTTAAAGTAGATGTGAGCCCTGACTCCTGAGGAGGACGACTTCCAGTTCATATAGGAACATCTAAAACCTCAGCTGAATCCTATACATACAACGTACAGCTCGGCCTGAGATTCCTGCTGTGGGTCTCACAGGGTCTTTCTCCAACACTTCTCCACCAAGCATTAACCCCTGCTACGCTGTCACCAAAACCAGTCATTGCACTGGTCCCAGCTTACCATCAGGAAGGATTCCAGAAGCTGGAGTGGGTAATTGTTAGCAGTGTGAATCCGCCACCTAGTTATGACCCAGTGTAGGTGGATTTTTTTCCCTTTGCCTCAAGCACCACAAATTACTAGCGAGTACAGCAGGCGAGGAAGAACGCGGGATGTGCAGTCCGCTGTGTGATTTTATTACATGTTGTTAAACGGTACAGAGGTAATCAATACCACCAACATAGCATGCTGTCAGGGTATTGTAAAGGATATGTAGTCACCCTGAGAAGTGTCAGCCACCTTTACATACCAATATACAATGCAACACCACAATATCAGGTAGAGTCAACATAATCAATAACCCCCCCCCCCCCACAGACATAACTATGCACAGGTTATTCATCATAGAAAAGCACTGAATTTCCTGCCGGTAATCTCCAGCTAAATTATCCATCTCTCCCCCACATTGCTGTACGAACAGATTACTCTAAAATATTTGCATCCTTTTGGCACTTTTCTTATACCTATTAATACATTTTCAGCCATAGAAGAAAAACGTATAGTCTATTATATAATCCAAAGCACGCCTGTGCGCCTCGGAACGCTGACAAATGTATCTATGAGAAATGCAGTGGGAGAGCGGTGTTACACCACAGGGTAGGATCTGCGGGAAGCCTCCGCCACCACACACCACCATTCTACCTGGAAGATGCCGGCACTCCACTAACACTTCACGCTGTGCAGTTTGCACAATGCCATAGCTAATATTAGTATAATAATAACAACAATTATATAATATACAACTACTACTAATAAGATGTAATATACAACGGCTACTAATAATATATATTATAGTAATCAATAAAAAGAATTTGTATAATAGCCATGGCAGCGTGCTAACTGCACAATGTGAACAAGTGTTAGTGGAGTGCTGGCTGTTTGTTTCCTTTTTGTGTCACATGTGGGGGGTGCAGTTACCTCTCTTTAGCCTCGCACTCCACCTATCTCCTGCGGGTGTTGTACAAAGTTTAGTTGATTCTGTATGTCCAGTTTTGTATAGTCTGAGGGAGGCCATTAGTTAGTATAGGGTCCAACTCTGGGGTCACCTTAACGTGGCGAGTTGGTACTCTATCTGATCAAATAGTTTACCTAGAACCTTATTTAGAACAGGTTTTTATCATATGTACACTGGAAGGAGTATATAAGGTGCGTCCTGACAGACACTTAAAGGCTATAAAAATAGGAAAATGCTGTAGAAACCGGCAACATAATCTCTTCAGTCACTCTTCATTACACAGAGCAATAATCACCTAAAAACTCACTATAATGACTGGACAATAAGCGATTATCTGCCCTTGTAATAACACCTGGTGAACTAACGTCAAACGCTTGTTCATCATTGTCTCCCAACGCGTCCGTCTAATTAGTCATTCGCAGATTAAGAATATGGGTTGTCCTACATGAGCAGAGGGCAGCGATCAGGGGACGGGCAATCAGGGGATGGCAAGCATTTCATTGTTGGGTTGAGCGATTCTCAAAAGCGATTGTTTATCGTTGATCGGAGAACATGAAACTAGCTTTGTGTAAAAGCTCCCTTAGGCCATGTCCACAAATAGCAAGAACAGCGGCCATTGTATGACATGGCCATCTATCACAAGTTTACTCAGCCAATACTGCCAGATGATCATCACTTTATTTTAATTTGAATGTGGGGCACATTTGGGTGTCTCACTATTACATTTGGGTGTGCCCGCACTCCAATCCATAGACCACAATGTAAAGTACAGCCAGGAGCCGCACTTTACACTGATTCCTTGGCAACACAAAAAGGCCAAAAGCCCAAATGAGCCTGGATATCCCCAAGTAGAAAGTAAAACCTAACTTTTAATATATCATGTAAAAAAGACTGAGATTGTGATGTTAAAAACACTACTCCACAGACCACCACAACATGGTTTAGCCAGTGGTACTAAACAACACTCAGACGACGTTTTGATTTTGTGGGAGGGGGAGCAGGATCTGTTTGAGGCCTGTGTCGACATACTGAATCAAAACAATCTAGGGATGCATTTTACCCATAAAATACATAAAAAATCCATTAAACTTCCTGGACATAACCATCAGCATTGATGATAATTTCATGATTCAGACAGACATTTACCATAAGCCCACAGCAACTAACAATCTGTTGCACTGGACCAGTTGGCACCCCATCCCACTTAAAAGTGGGATACCGACAGGGCAATATCTCCGTGCCAAACGGAACTGCTCCAGTGAACAGGATTTTCAGCAAGAATGTAAGAACTTATATACTCGCTTCACTACTCGTGGATACCCAAAGAAGTCCCTTAAGAAGGGATAGAGCTTGCTCAAGAGATCGGACGATCCTGTTGGCAGACTCTACAGGTAGGAAAGAGACTAATAAGGATATTAGATGCATCAGAACTTACGATGCAGATGCTGCAGAGGTAAAGAGAATCCTTCAGAAACACTGGAGGATTCTTACATTGGTTGAGGATCTGAAGGACGTGGTGGGCCAAAGGCCTAACATTGCTTATCGGCGAGGTAAGAACCTCAGGGATCTACTCGTCCATAGCCATCTTTCTAATGAGCGTATTGGCATTAATCCATCTATAGTTGGCTCTTTTCCTTGTGGGCATTGTGTCTTTTGCCAGTACATGCCTAAGACTAGTGATTTCGTGAACCCAGTGGATGGCAGAATTTACACTATTAGTTTATAAACTGCAGCTCCAGGGGAGTGATATATGCCATAAAGTGTGGCTGTAACAAACTTATGTCGGTAAGACGATTCAGGAGCTAAGAAGACGTTTGTCTAAACATCTAAGCTCCATCCGGACATCTCAAGACACACCCCTGTCGAGACGAGTACAGGCTTTTCACAATGGCGACTACAGTCACCTGAGAATGTGGGGGATGTGTCAGCTGTTTCTGGGTCTCGCAAAAGGAGATTAGGACAAGCTACTACTCCGGGAGGAAGCTAGGTGGATCTTTCGGTTGCGTAGTCTTAGTCCTAATGGACTTAATGAAGGTTTTTCTTATGCCGCTTTCTTGTAGATTCATATCATTTTTCCAGCACATAAATAAATCTATTTTGTTATTAGTTACATATTAGAAGATTTGTGAGTTTGGTCTTTCCCTGTTTTTTTTTAAATACTGGATTAGTTGTACGCTATGTTAGCCAATTTAAAGATTTCAGTGGGTTGTTATGTATAATTTGTGTTTTGATTCTATTATTAGTTCTGTAGTTTATATATACTTCCCTTTATCTGTTTTGTACTACATATTAGGTTATCCCTTCCATCATTCTTTGTATATTTATTTTGTTCTTTGTTTATATTCTGTTGTTAATTTACATAGCTATGTTCACGTATCTATTCCATATTGGCTTTTAAGGTTACGTGCAGGCGCGGAGTTATACACTGCTCGTATAATTGCTTGTAGCGCATGTGATAAGGCATTATTGGATAAGGTTTAGTTTGTACTTGTTCAGTTTGGCAAGTGAATTAGATACTCGCGCAAGCGCACCTGTGCGCAGTACTGTGGTATTTTCTTTTAAGTTTCGCGCACATGCGTGGTAGTGTTGTGTGAAGCCGGATTATTTCTAAGTTTGCGTGCCTGTGCGGATAAGGATAGATGCGATGAGGTATTTCTCCTGAGACAAAGTAATGAGATGATGACGTCTGTTCACCCGGTACGATTGGCCGTAAGTCCTAGCTTATGTCATTGGTTGGATTGGTTGATAGTCATCTATTTGAGGTTCTGATGGGGGGGGTCTAGGTGATGATGTCACCACAGGTGCTTTGTAGGCGAGTGGTTCCTAAATACGTCATTTATATGGATAGGTGTGTTCTCGATCTGAGGATTATAGTACAGCCGTCCTGATAGGACACTATACACCCCCGCTTTGTCTCGCTGATTGCTACATAGCTTATATAAGATCCAACGATGCCAGGGACGCCGCCATTTGCCCTACACCTGAAGACGCTCCGTTCAGGAGTGAAACTAGTTGTGGAGGCGGTGTTCAGTTTTTAATTCTACTACCACAGTCCTATGTAGCTTGGGTAGTCTGCAGCTACCCTGAGTGTTATTTAGTACCACTGGCTAGTGGACTCAAATCCATGTTGTGGTGGTCTGTGGAGTAGTGTTTTTAACATCACAATCTCACAGTCTTTTTTACATGATATATTAAAAGTTACGTTTTACTTTCTACTCGGGGATATCCAGGCTCATTTGGGCTTTTGGCCCTTTGTGTTGCCAAGGAATCTGTTTATAAATAGCCTGAGATCCCCGATCGTTTTCTTTGAGTTGTCCAGCACTTTACACTGAGCACAGGTTCTCTTGTACAGTCGCTGTTCACTGAATAGCAGACGCACAAAACAGACCTGTCAATTATTTTGTGCGGCCACAGAGAACACCGGCCGTAGTGTATACAGAGTGCATACAGCATGGCCGTTGTACCATACATACTAATGTAATTTCATTTCGTTTATTGCAAAAATACAGTGTGTGAACGTGACCTAAGGTTGTGTTGTCCACGTAACTGAAACCAAGCTGGCACTGTTAACTACGATGTGCGATAGTTGTGCGATGTCACTGAAAGTCCTAGCAATCATTGGTGAAAGTGTCGGGCATGGTTTTGGCAGCATGCGCTCCTAGACATGTGAGAATGAAGCCATGGGTATAAAAAAAATAAAAATAAATCAAGAATCACTCAGCAAAAATGGAGGGATGCAAGCTACCACTGACTTCAATGTGGAATGCACATAAATAAATAAAACAAACCTCCCTATAGAGAGTGCCCCCCAATCTGAGGCTGCTGATCAGCAAACAGGCTAGCTTACAGTAACGGTGGTGAATTTGTCCCACTAGACGCCAGGGACACGAGGAGCACAGCAATTAAATGCAACAGTCAGGTTTGACAGCTCCCCGGCAGCAGATAGCGGAACCCCTCTCTGAACCCCCCTTGCCCCGCCATGACGTACCAGGTACTTCATGGGATGCAAAGGGGTTAAATGGAGATGAAGACATCATCTGTGAGTCAACGATTGGTGTGATTTGTATTTCATAAAGACATTACTTGGCAGGTGCCCTTGGCTTAATTTTTTTCCCCCAAGAGGTGTCCCGGCGTGGAAACTGTTAAGAAACATTGATTTAGAGGATCTGCAGAGGGGAATGGCGAAAAAATCCGCTATGAGGACAAACTTGTCTCAGGAGTAACAGGCTGCTGACCCAATCACAGGCTGGGGTGCTGTCCTGTCCGTTATTGGCTGAGCGGGCTGTCACTCCTGATAGTGGAGGCTCTGCACTCAGGACACTGGGGGAGCGCCGAGAGAAACATGTAAATATGCTGACAGGGAAAGGGTCATCTAGATTCTTTTACTGAGTCAGATACTAAAACTTGCTCTTTTATTCGAATCTGCTACTATTTTCTGACTGTAATTTCTTTTATTTCCCTTTTTGTACATTTTAATGGGAGCGGCTATATTGTCTGGGCTGTTTTTAACAGCTTAATGCCATGCTTTACAGCAAGACTCATGGACATAGACGACAATAGACAGACTCTGTTCCCTTGAGATAAATGTGAGACATTACTGAGCACGCTCTGTAACCTGTGAAGAGGTCATTCCACAGGGAGCTGCTATTGTCTCCTCTACTGGTGTCACATGACGCTGCAATGCTGTACAGATCACTTTACTGCAGCCTCCTCTTATTACCACAGACACAACAGGAAGTCTCAGCTTAGTTTTAGCCCCAGTGGTGAGAATGAGAACTACAAGATAACAGAATTTTATAATATAGAGAGAAAAATGGAAAATTAGAAAAAACATTACAAAAAAAATTAATTTTAAAACATGTTTAACATAAGCTAATTTAAGCAATAAGTCATTTTCTGATGACGCTGTCCCTTTAACACTGGACAAGCCCTTTAATAATCTAGACTAAACAAATCATAGGTGCTGGGCCACAACATATAGAAGTTAGAAGGTGCAATGCTTCTGCCCCTCGAAGCCCCTCCTCCAAGAAACGATTCTAAATAAATTCTGAAAGGGAAAAAAATGCCAACCTAATGGGCTGTTAAATGGATAATATTGAGCGTCGCTAACTCCTTTTTCCAAATCGTTTAACAATTTGAATACAGTATAATTGGATGAGGACGACAATCCGGTTACATTGACGCAGCACAAAGGAGATTGTTCAAAACGCTCAGAGCATCGCGTTCTGCATTAATCCCAGCGGTGGCACGGCTGGAGAAAAAAAAACAACACACGACACGGGTTCCTTTACAGGGAGCGGATGGTTTCGGCTTTGTATTATAACTAATATTAATACTTTGCAGATAAAGCAGGCCACTTCTTCAGGCGGGCACAGGCAGCATCATGGTGGAGTGAAGAAACTCATTAAGATGTGCGTGGTGTAATAAGGCGGCACAGCAGGAGCACCGGGATCAGCGGCTACACTGCAAAACCCCAGCACAAAGGCTTCTCACTCCTAATTAAAAGCTTTACACTCCGCTCAGTCGCTCCAGACACCTAAAACAGCTCAGGTAGTTCATCTCCGGAAGGTTCCGCTTTTCCTCCCACCGCTGCTCCATAATGGAACACTGCAGGCTTTCCCGGCCCCATTGCTGCACCTTTCCAAACATATGAATGTGGTTATGTGCGCTCCTGGCCATCATGTCACTTCCAGGCGCTTTATGCTCGGCTGCATTCTGAACTCATAAAATCCGACTTGTCGTCACAGGCGTTCGCCGGAGTGTCTCTAAAGCATCCAGGACTGTGGCTCCCAGGGGCTCACTTAATGTCTAGTGGCAGTCACATAGGGTTTACCAACTCCTACAGAGGCTTAAAAATACAGGAGCGCTAACATAACCTGATTTATAGTCACCAAAAGAAAAAACACGCCAGCCTAAAAGATACAGAGGTGTCGCCTGTAATACTAATCTAGGATGCACATACACCTTACTGCATCAGAGGAACAAACTAAACTATAAGTTAGAAGGAAAAGAAACTGGGGAGACGGGGAGCCAGCGCGTGCCCCGGGGGAGAGGGGGAGCCAGCGCGTGCCCCGAGGGAGAGGGGGAGCCAGCCCCAGGGGAGAGGGGGAGCCGGCGCGTGCCCCGGGGAAGAGGGAGAGGGGGAGCCAGCGCGTGCCCCGGGGAAGAGGGGGAGGGGGAGCCAGCACGTGCCCCGGGGGAGAGGGGGAGCCAGCGCGTGCCCCGGGGGAGAGGGGGAGCCAGCGCGTGCCCCGGGGGAGAGGGGGAGGGAGCCAGCCCCGGGGGAGAGGGGGAGCCAGCGCGTGCCCCGGGGGAGAGGGGGAGCGGGAGCCAGCGCGTGCCCCGGGGGAGAGGGGGAGCGGGAGCCAGTGCGTGCCCCGGGGGAGAGGGGGAGCGGGAGCCAGTGCGTGCCCCGGGGGAGAGGGGGAGCGGGAGCCAGCGCGTGCCCCGGGGGAGAGGGGGAGCCAGCGCGTGCCCCGGGGGAGAGGGGGAGCCAGCGCGTGCCCCGGGGGAGAGGGGGAGCCAGCGCGTGCCCCGGGGGAGAGGGGGAGCCAGCGCGTGCCCCGGGGGAGAGGGGGAGGGAGCCAGCCCCGGGGGAGAGGGGGAGCGGGAGCCAGTGCGTGCCCCGGGGGAGAGGGGGAGCCGGAGCCAGCCCCGGGGGAGAGGGGGAGCCAGCGCGTGCCCCGGGGGAGAGGGGGAGCCAGCGCGTGCCCCGGGGGAGAGGGGGAGCCAGAATGTGCCCCAGGGAAAGGCTGGGGGGTTACCAATAGGTAATTTTGCACAGGGCTCCATGCATTGTAAGGTGGCCCCTGACTAGGGCTTTCTTTTTGCAAACACCAGGATATTATGCTTGTCAATATAATAAAGAAGATTAAAGGCTACCTGTCATTAACCCTTTTAATATGTTAGACATACAGTACATACAAGTTTTTATTGGTCAGGGTCTAAAACGTTCAGAGGGGGCAATGGAGGATGGAAATCCACCCCAACTAGGGCTCTTTGTTCAGTCACTAAATAACCAAATTTCACATTCAATCCTAAGTTTGGATATGTAGTAATAATGAAGCTTACACTTGTGACTGGAGGTGCAGAAACACGGTGGAACATTTTCTATGAGATACTTAAATTGTTTTTCCCTAAGTGCAATTTTGTAAAGATCTGATTACTATAGCATTACTAGATGAGAATGGCTGCTGCCAAAGTGGCTCTACTCCTCTCTCAGCACAATGCCAATCCAGTTATCTGAGGGCAAAGAAGGGGCAAGGCAGCTTGGAAGGACTCAAAACTTTACACTCAGAACTTTATAAAAAGTTGAGGCCTCTGGATATCCCTCATCATAAGACCTGGGGGGCTTCCACGTGTAATATTCTGTCGTCCATTTCAATGCTGTGAAATTATCCTAAAAACAAAACATACTGATCATCATCATGTAAGGTTGGGCAAATAAATAGGCTCAACGCTATGGAACGCTAAGTAGATCAATGCAGCCAATGGAGATCCACCAGCGGAAGCCTCCGAGGGGTAAATGTACAATACGGCTGATCTGGACCAGGTTAGCAAGGGGAGGGTTTTGGCTAAAGGATTACGAGCCCTCTTCAGCCTGAAGGCAGCTCGGTGTAATCCTTGAGCCAAAACACGTTGCTTTTATTACCTAGAAAGTTTTTATCTGTGGAATGGTTTCTGTAGGCGGAATCCCTTGGTTCACATTGGAGCGCTGTCCCTGAGGCATTGGCCGGTCATTTGCGATCAATTGTAAGAGGAAACTCATCTTGCTTATCCAGTCCAGGTCAGCGATACTTTACTTTTCTAGAGATTTTATGGACTAAACTTGATAAAATGTATGCACCAGGTGTTTTTTTTTTTTTTTTTTAAATCCCAATTTCTTTCAGAATGGAACGTGATCACCTTTTTTGTTATTCTATGGACAGCTAAATATCACTCAAAGTTCTACACCAAAAGACGCCAAGATGAATCACTGGGACGGGTTCAGATTTAATGAAGAGAAATAAGTCATATATAGCAATGCAGCGAATGGTTAGAGGCGTCCGCTGTGATCAGCTCCAATATTATAGATCACCAATCCAGAAAGTAGATGAACACACAGCGACCGGGCTCCGGAGTCAGCAATCTCCTTTACAGCAACTAGGAGAACCCAAAACACGCAGTGGAGACAGCAATCCTTGGGGTTTATTCACACACCAAATGAGGTTTCCGCATAGGAGCCTTTTTCCAGCAGCAATAGGAGAATATACAGATATTAAAGAGAAATGCATAGAAATGGATTCAGGCTGCAGCCACATGTATGAGGTGAGGAGCTACAATTCTGTCCGACATTATTATTTATCACAACACTGAATATATCAACTAGTCCAGATAAGTGCGAGAACCAGAATGGTACGTACTGTCAGGACATAGAAGCCAAGGAGAAGCCAGGGCTTAGTCTTAGCCAAAAATGAGGTGAAGTTATTATCACATTACCGGATGTTCTTACTTGGCATCTGTGCAGAAAAAATCTCCATGACTGAATATGAATCTTCTACATAAAAATGAGATAAAAAAAAAAACACGCTCCAAAAAAACAGAACAAAAACACTCAGCCTTAATAGCATGGTTGCATTAATCTGTATATGTGCAATATATGGCACAAAGATGGCGGCTTACAGGGTCTTTTGGGTCTCCTAGAGGCAAAGTAAAATAGGGAAGAAAAAAAAAAGCAAAGCGGCATTTGCCTCCTCAATTTCATTGTTATTTCAAACCAGAAGATTCATTACATCTGGAGGCGCTTCTGCAGCACGCCTATTGAATTAACATGAAGCGCTGTGATATCTAGAATGTGGCTGGCAGAATATTAAGCAGCCGTCTGCTGATCCTGGGAGGCGTCTCCTTGATGGATCCAGATTAGCTGGTAATTTGTACTTCTGGAGACTATACAATAGAGTCCATCATCCAGGCTACAGACAGCGGCCAGCAAGGACCCTCTAAGACGTGACTATATAGTAGTAATTCTTCAGACACCGGGAAGGAATCACCAAACCACCCTGATACGTAGCTCCTTAATGCCCCTATTCCACGAGTCGTTTGGAGGAGCAAACGAGCGCTATTAGCGCTCGTTTGCTCCTCGTTCCCCGCTCGCTGCCGCCGCTATTCAACGCGGCGTCAGCGAGCAGGTGAGTGCGGGAGGGGCGGCGGGGAGCTGCTGGGGGGGCTGCCCGGGGGATCGCTGATCGTCTGGGCAGCCCATAGGATACAGCAGCGTCTGCTGCCGATGCTCCTATTCAACGGAGCGACGGCAGCAGATCGCTGCTATATCAGTCGCTTGTTTTTCAACATGTTGAAAAACAAGCGACTGCAACGATCAGCCGATATGAACGATGTCGGCTGATCGTTGCACTCTATTCCACGGGAAGAATATAGTTCGTAGCGGCCGATATCGGCCGAATACGAACGATATTGCTCCTCTAGACGACCCGTGGAATAGGGCCATAAGAAGTCCCACTCGATTGTGAGTATTGGAACACAAATAGGGAAATACCAGGGTGGCCCATTTTGCATCAAGGTCCAACTCTGTGGAGAGTATAGCGACATGACAAGGGTTTACCAAAGCCTGGCACAATCAGGTGGGACTTAAGGGGCTACATATCAGGGTGGTTTGGTGTTCTCCCACCTTGGAAAACTGTTCCCTTCCCTGGAGGGATATCTGGCTATTTCCATGTTTTAAGACTCGTAACTGAGGCTCCACGGAACCTTTTTTTTTGGACATTTAGGCTATGTTCACACTACGTAAAAGTACTTTTGGCGCGGTGGAACAATGCCCTACTTTCAATGGGATCCCGGCCGCAGCGTATACACATTGTATACGCTGCGGCCGGGATCCTGTACAGGGCCGGAAATAACTGACATGTCAGTTTTCTGCGGCCACAATTCAATAAATTGCGGCCGTAGGAAACCCTGTCACTTCCCACTATAAAGCGAGCGGCTCCGGCCGTTTGCTTCATAGTGTGCAGGGGGGAGCTCTGACGCGGGCCCACGCTGATGCGCCCGTATCAGAGCTTTGTGGCCGAAAAGATCATCCGACCGGTACTTAAGTACCGGCCATGATGATCCGGGCAGAGACCGGCCGCTCCGTGACCCAGCCGGGGTCACAGAACGGCCGGTCTCTCACGTCGTGTGAACATAGCCTTAAAGAGAATGGACCATCAGGTAATCTCTTTAAAATCACACATGAGTCGAACGGCGTCTGCACGGGGAAGCTGGTGCCACAGTCCTTTTTTTGAACCGCGGCCCGGTTTCGGGTACGGGGCCATTCTATTCATGATTACCGGGCCGGAGTGAAGCACTAGAGGCAGGCCGGCCTGCACCCAGTGGGAGGAAGCCCCAGTCCCTCCATGACGCAGCTCTATTGATTCTAATGGAGGGGCGGGGGTTTGCTCCCACTGGGTGCGGGCTGTCCTGCCTCCAGTGCTTTACTCCAGCCCAGTAAACAAGAATAGAATGGCGCTGTACGCGGGAACCAGCCCGCGGTTCAAAAAAAAAAAAAAAAAGGACTGTGGCACCGGCTTCCCCGTGCCGACGCTGTTTGATTCATGTGCGCTTTTAAAGAGAGCGTACCTGATGGTCCATTCTCTTTAAATTTATAAGGGGCAATGTATCAGTGGAGACTCTTGTGTGAGTACTTAGACTCTCTTCACTGATGTCCCTGAGCTCAGTGATTGCTGTTTTGTTGGTACATTTACATATCCCATACCCCCCGAAAATAAGTGTGTGTGTGTGTGTGTGTGTGTATATATATATATATATATACACACACATACATACATATATATATATACACACACATACATACATATATATATATACACACACACATACATACATATATATACACACACATACATACATATATATACACACACATACATACATATATATACACACACACACACATCCCAGGCTCCAATAAATATTCTGGTTTCTACAGGTGCGAGAAATAGGTAATGCACTCATAGTCTTTGGGCTAAATCACACCTCTCAAGCTGAGCTCAAACATCTACTAGTATCAGAGATTTTAAGGGATTATCCAGCGTTAGAAATACATGGCCGCTTTCTCCCAGAGACAGTAGCGCTCTTGCCTCCAGGTCAGGTGCGGTTTGCAATTAAGCTCCATTTACTTCAATGGGACCGAGTTACATAACCTGGAGATAAGAGGGGCGCTGTCTCTGGAAGAAAGCGGCCATGTTTTCCTAATGCTTGATGACTAGTTACGAGTTCTACTAAATCCAACAAATATGAATAGCAATGTGCTGGTCTCCTCCTGCGGGTCACTCGGCATGCACAAGGTCTCTTCTGTAACTTGACTATGTGCTCATGCATTTATGGAAGGATACCCCCTATAATGCTGACTCTCCCCTCGCCAGCCAATAGCGTCCAGAAATCCCCCTACTATCCCCATCCCAGCAGTCCCTGTATCGGGCACGGAGGCCACATGTCCTGCTGGAGGTCATTACAGAGGTCAATGCGGGAGCTGCGAGGTGTCATTAGGATAGAAGCTGTAAATAACATTTACTACCCAGCCCCAAAGAAACATCAAAAGTAACTTTCCTTAGGATTGATTTCACATAAATTTGATTATTTAGCAGAAATACTAATAAAATGTGGTCAATAAAGGTAACACAAGCACGTAAGGTCAAAAAGGAGAGCCAACAAATGGATATACATGTCAGGGTCACGCTTCAGGATGACCAACTACAGACGAGAACGAGCCACTGTCCTTACCATTATATAAGGGAATCAACAGCGACTGAACACAAGAAAATCTGCAATATACTGTAGTTATCAGCTGCTGTATGTCCAGCAGGAAGTGGTGTATTCTCTCCAGTCTGACACAGTGCTCTCTGCTGCCACCTCTGTCCATGTCAGGAACTGTCCAGAGCAGGGTTGGTTTTCTATAGGGATTTGCTGCTGCTCTGGACAGTTCCTGACATGGACAGAGGTGGCAGCAGAGAGCACTGTGTCAGACTGGAGAGAATACACCACTTCCTGCTGGACATACAGCAGCTGATACGTACTGGAAGACTGTAGAGAATACACCACTTCCTGCAGGACATACAGCACTGTATCTGACCATTATTTTAGCTGTATGTCCAGCCTCCTCCACTGCCCGCTGTCTCCACAATGCCAGTTTTCCCCAGGAGCAACTTTGCCATGACATACAACATAACACAAATACAGAACTACAGTAAGACCCAATTCACACCTTCCAATACAATTTCCTGTTCCCAGCTACAAAGAGTAGCAGCTCTGGAGGACAAGTTTCTGCTCTAACAAGCCGTCCGGGTGGACTGTGAACCTATAACAGGGACTGTCTTATTATTATGGTGGAAAGGGATGAAGGAAACAGATGCATCTTAGAGGGAATTCCTAGATGGAGCAGTGGAGGTATCCGCCACCCGACCACCTCCTGCCAGTGGGATACGGCCGAGGATCACAGCTTTATGAATCACTTCAGCCGGCCAGCTTAAGAAAAGCAACTTCATGTTAGTGGTTTTGCTCTCCAAGGAGGCTGCAGCTGCCATTTTGATGAACAGCCAGAAGAGCAAGTGATCTCTAACAAGCGGACGCCGTTCAACGATCAATCAACCGCTAATGCAAGCGAATAAGGAGCAGGCGGAAAAACCGAGGGTTTATAGAGACTAAACATGTCTCGGAATACAAAGCATGAATGCAGAACGACAGTCACACCTGGGCCAGTCACTCTTGGATGGATGTGTATCAGTATATATTTTGCCTTTGAATTTGGCTATTTGCAGATGTTCACATTAGCTGTTCCACCTATGGCACTATACATTACAGCTAGCACATCAGTCTGTGCAGGTGAGTGAGTGGGAGTGGAGGTGTGTTTTAGTGTGTACATGCGTGTATGTGTACTACACACACACACACACACACATACATATATTATATATACACACACACACACACACACATATATTATATATACACACACACACACACACATACATATATTATATATACACACACACATACATATATTATATATACACACACACACACATACATATATTATATGTACACACACACACACACACACACACACATGTACACACACACATACATATATTATATATACACACACACACATACATATATTATATATACACACACACACATTATATATACACACACACACATACATATATTATATATACACACACACACACACACACACACACACACACATGTACACACACACACACACACACACACACACACACACATGGGTGCATTGTGAAAATCTGCAACAGAAATCCAAGGCTATGCCCCTCTGATGCTGATACGCGGCCGATACGTACGGCAGACGGTTGCTCTCATCGTTGTATGCTTGCAGCTACACACGCCTGACTGTTTTGGTCCACAAGAATTCTATGGCCGCCTGCGGAGGGTTTTGCCAGTATTTTAGGTGACAGTGCACTGAGGTGCCGTAACCTCCATGATGGGACGGCAGAGGCGCCAACATGCAAGGAAAGTGTCCACTTATCCGCAAACCTGGCCGCCATCCCAGGGGTTGGACCATCACTGTTATGTTACGGCCAATCCTAGCAACCTTTCATAACATTCTAAAAAAACGGCCAGTGGTGAGAAAAATATTGGATTTGTACAAAAAACAACTGCACCATTAAAATTGGAACGGTAACCATAAAAACTACGCAAAAAATAAACTATATTCCAGCAATTCTACCACGTAAAGGCAACGCTCAAGCAGATTACTGCTGCCCTAACCATAGGGGGTACGACAGGGCAGAGTAAAACATCCTGCATGATAATAAAGGGCATCAGTATATTCCAGGGTGACAAAAAACAGACACACTCACCCCAGCCGCATTCAGAAGGAGCACAGTCCTCCTGCACAGCACTTCCTAGTGACGACCTCAGTCAGGGACACCGGGAAGGGATGTGTGGTGTTCTACAACGGGCGTTACAGTTATATACACCCTTATTGTACTTGTGTGGTGATGAAAGTAGTACTGAAGTTTTGCCATTAGAGGTCACTGTGTTATATATGTGTATTTGGAAGCCGCACAGCTAAGGGATGTAAAGGGTTATTCTTTCTTCATGTGTTACACTAATCTGTAGACCAGTAGGAATCTTTTTCTTCTCTCCTATCAGCTCCCTCCTCATTTCTTCTATTGCGCTCTTCACCCACTCACAGCGCACGTTAGTTACGCTAGGGAAGTAAGTCACATGGGTGGAGGAGGTGCAAGGGGTTTTGGTGTTAGACATTGTGGAGAAAGGACGCAAGCTACATAGCTCTCTACAGTGGTCCTATCTGGGCCCTGGCTCTTACTAAGTAAGTCTTAGCTAGTACCCCGTATGGGACAGACGTAAGACAGTAACCTCCAACAACTTTCTTACCAGTAACGCTACACAGCACTATGCAGTGTTAAACCCCTCTTAGGAGAGGATAAGCCAGAGACTACCTCAACCTACGCCGAGGACAAGGAGACGTAACAGCAGGACAGTATCCACAACTTAGCCAAAGAGATAGGAACGGATCCAGATAGAGCAAAGTTGCAATAAGCCTAGGAACTCTATCTCGCAGTGTGGGTGTCAGCAGGGAACCCTCAGAATTCTGCTCATCCCAGGTAACAAGGTCTGGGGCCTGTGTCACCCCTCTAGGAAGGTTCAGCCGAGTCTACTGGGCATAAGGTGGTGTGAAGACTATTCAAGGTCAATACACGGGCAGAGGTGTTCTTCTAAGTATTCTACCTCATCCTCCAACATCCCAGCAGAGCACAGTACTATTTTAGCTGACTCTCACGGCATCCTTCTCTCTGCCACTCTGTATCACTCAGTACACTACTCAGTTGGCACGACTATATCCTACACTGCATGGCTACTACAGATTCGGTTGTTGTATTGTCAGGTATTTGTCTGCAACTATTGTCAAGTGTGTTATCCAGTGCTTTATCAAGAGAAATCTCATTCGTGTAACCTACTGCAAGTGAGCACTTTCTAGTAAATAAACTTATTTAAGTTAAAGAGACGCTGTGATTTTTTGCTTTTCACCAACACAGCGCACACCGTAACCTTGGGACACTTCCCCTTTCTATGGGTGGCGGGTCCTATCATCCAGGAGGGTCACTACACCACTCTGGCCATCCGTCACATAACCCCAAGGGACCCGGTAGCAACCCGGCAGGACACCGACCACAGGGGAAAAAGGTACCACCGGCCTTGTCAAATAAAAGCAGGCGTGCCATCACACCTGTGTGCCCACCAGGCACTGGCGTCACGAAATAACACTCCAAGGTCCGGCTGTATCTCGGCCAACCACCTCACCACCTAGCAAGTGACCGGCCGATCCTCCGATATAACATCACACCGGGGGCTCACACCACAGATGTACAATGACATGATGGGTAGGGGATGCCCTCTTCCTGACATCTGGAATTCAATATCTTTCTGTATCCAAGGGTAAAAAAAACAGCCAGAAGTGTCCGGCACAGGGGCGAACTAGAAATGGCTGGGCCCCATAGGAAACTATTGATTGCCCCCACTCCCAACCGACCACAAACCCATCACATGTAGTCCTAACATCTTACTGCAGGTGCTTGTCAGGAGCGCTTGCAGTTAAAGGACATTTGCAGCCCCAGGAGGCTCGCTTGGAGTGCTAAAAATGAAGACAGTATGGGGGCCCAATGTGTTGCAGGACAGGGACACCAGACCCCATTGCAGCTGCTATGGCGGTAGTTATGCTTGTCCACCGCTGTAGTAAAAACACATGCAGGTGTGTGTAATGGGGGTTGGAAATGGAAGAAATAAATGTTTAGCCAACATCCATCTAATGCAGGGATGGAAACCCCTGGCCCTCCAGCTGTTGCAAAACTACAACTCCCATCATGCATGGACAGCCCAAGCTAAAGCTTATCTCACATGTCCGGGCAGGATGGGAGTTGTAGTTTTGCAACAGCTGGAGGGCTGAAGGTTTCCCATGCCTGATCTAATGTCCATAGCCAGGCTAAGGCCCCGTTCCCACTGAGCAAAACTAGTAGAATTCCGTTAGCCTCCCGCTCATAATGGGAGTCAATGGGAGGCGATTGCTCCTGCCCTGTCCGCGCTAAAGAATGAACACGTTCATAACACTCCAAGGTCAGCGCGGACAGAACAGGAGCGCGCACCTCCCATAGACTCCCATTATGAGCGGGAGGCTAACGGAATTCCGCTAGTTTTGTTCAGTGGGAACGGGGCCTAAGGCTTACCAAAGGAGGATGGTGCGCCTTCAATGTTACCATCAACCTTGCCACATTAGGATTCACTTTCCACTCAAAGGCATAGATATAGCCCCCACCTGCCCACCAGGGAGGGATGATGTTTTCTGCCTTGTCTACAACGCACATCAATGCAATGCTTTCTATGTCATGTAAATATGGGGCATAAATCTTATGTAATCTACGTCTCCTAGAAAAAAACACGCTCCCACTACACACCGACCGATTCATTTTATTTAAAGGTTTTCTCTTTCTATATTTCACAGTAAAATATCAAACAACAAATGCAAATTAATTTGTTTTTCTCTTGCAAACCCCCCCAACAAAATCCAGTTCTAGCGAGCGACATGTATGACGGGATCGGTGGTTTTTGCAGTTATTCAATTGCTTATTTAGATGGATACATTCACACGTGAAAAATGGAGCCATTTCATGGAAAGCCAGTCAGCAGATTTCTATGACCTTTCACTGTAGGTCGCGGCGCTGCTCGGATTCTCAATCATTAGCGGCTTCTATCAGGCTTTAATAAAATCCAACTGGATGTGATTTGCACATTGGCGGATTGCATGGGGACGTCTCCGCCATGAGCGCACACATGCATACGAACGCACACATATACTTTCTAATTTTCAGAAGGTTAGTTGGAATAATTGCTTTCCATAAACAGATGCTCGAGGGACGTTCCCCTCCGGCCGTCAGCATTGGTTACAGCTCGATGACGCACACACTGTGACCCATCTGATTTGGGTGGTGAGCTTGTAAGGAGTGACTATAAAGAGGCAGCGCCTCCCTTAAAACAATATGCCTGTCGTAACAAAGCATGGAAAAACAACAACAAAAAAGATGCAAAAAAAAGGTAGAAGCAGCTTTTCAGCTTGAATGCCCTGAAGCGGCCGTGTGTCAGGCAGCTTTCCCTTAGAGCTTCCAGGACTGGGGATAACTCGCAGCCCCCTCCTCTGCTGTATGCACAAGCTACTCGCTGGAATGGTTGCAGATTTCAAATGTGCCTGGCCTGACAATGGTGCCGCTGCGCATTGTTATGCAACTCACTGTCTGGGAGGGCAGCTTGTAGCTCCTTTATTCTGCAAGTGCCAGGTGCGGGTTTAGTCAATGTCAAGGCTCACTACTGTAACACAAGCCAGAGCACGGCCACTTGTCTCTACTGGGGCTAGCTGCTGAGCGATGCCAGGTCCAGGATAATGCCCCGGAATTATCTGCCACGGATGCCTGCTTAGGTGTGACGCCTGCCTGGTGGGAACTCCAGCCACAAAACACAAACCTTCAGCCGGCCATGGGGCTCAGGTGCACAGCCTTCTGGACCTAAAGCCATGTCACAGGGAATACGGAATGATGGGTGACTTACAGTCTCATTACAGGAGGAAATCCTGGGATGGCATTCCACAAAGTCGATGAAAGATCAAACTATATCGTGAAATAAACAAAATCCACCACCATTACCCATTGGGGGCTGCCTACTGAAGGAGGAAAAACCAACTTGGATCTAAACTGAGGACAAGCCTCTTGGAAAGCTGTTCTCACGCTGTGCGGATCAATACCCAGGGTAGCAGCTTTTTCCCGTCGCCCGGAATCGTTGGATTAATGATAGACTGAGCAGCGGCCGTGAATTTTGTTGCTCTTTGCCATTCATTATTAAGGAGGGAAAGGAGAGGGACAGTGCATGCATACATGTGTGCTGGAGGATAAATCCTGGGCTTCCCATTGTGCGGAGGACACAGAAGCATGCCTGATGCCACTGGACTCCTGATGCAGAGTAGGGTAAGAAGCCATTCTCATTTCTCTATGCATGCCCAGAACAAAAGGATTCCCTCCGCTAATTGTCAATGGAAAGGCAGAACAAAAAGCCAACGCTCCGGCGTTCTATTTAGCACACTGAACTCCAGTACCCTCAGCAATGGAGACAAAGCACACAGCCCACACCTCCCACTAGGAAGCTTTATTAATGCTTGATAGTTTAATTATTCATCATGAAGGAGACGGCGGCTGCCTGTAACTAAGCGGCACGGTCAGGTGCACGCACACCACCCTTTACTCTTGCTTTTGTGTCACAATTATTACCCCCCTCACCCGTTAACCCATTGAAGAGTCTGTATGAAATGGAGACGTCTAATATAACAATGGCCACATAGGCGGCTGTGTGACACAATCTGAATACATGATGCTGTCGGGTTTGACATGTACGGAATGAGGCATTATTAATCAGTATGTGTGTTAGTTGTCATCCATCGAGCCTTTTAATCAGCTGTGTTTTAGACAAAGCAGCGTTCCCATGTCCTGCAGCATGCATGTCATATGTGACGCTACTGGCCCCAGAGCAAACATGGTCCCTGCGTAAAGGACATGGTCACTGACAATTTCACATTGCACATGATAAACCTGTAAACAGACTGAGGGGAAAGGGGAATGCATAGCAATGTGTAATGAGGGGTAACTAACACTTGTAGGAATGATAAGATGGGGCACAGTCAGTGGCTACGAGCAGCTGTATCCCCCCCCCACACACACACACACGACATGTGCCGATCCTCTCCGGCACTGAAGAGGGTTAATTGGCAATTCAATTTCAAGTGTACAAATGGATTATAGAGCACTCAATTTATCAGAATGTCAATAGCCACGTCCACTACAAGGGATCCGACTATACATTAAATACAAATACACAATGGATGACTGGCTGCACATGTCTAGCTTAGGCTAATACTCTATAGTACTTACAGCAGGCCATTTGTGTGATTGCCTGTTATGTCCTTAGTAACCCGGAGATTACTGGCTAAAACTTAAACGTTTGGTCCTAGATTTACCTTTATAGTCCTATATAGCTAGATTATACCTATAACAATAGAACGTTTCCCGATGGACAAAGTATCGAATAACTTTCCTTCTCAAACTTCTAGAACACCTGCATGAATGCAAACAATGGCCTCCGAGCTAGGTGCTAGGTAAAATCTCTCTCTTGCATCCTTTTTCTTCTAGATAGTCTTCGGAGAATTGCTGAAGACATTTCTGGGAAACATGGTCACGTCTGCTATCACGGCAGCAGCAGCAGAAGTGAAGAAGCAAGAGGAGAAAGAAGAGAAAGAGGAGTCCATCTTAGCCATGCTGGGGATTATAGGGACTGTGCTCAATCTCTTTGTCATTGTGTTTGTCTACATCTACACCACCCTCTGATGGTCCCTCTATATGCGGGGTGCAGGACTCCTCAGTGATTACATGAATAATGGCCGGGGATAAGACGACTCAAAGACCAGACTCCTCCGACCATCCAATACATTCCAGTGCTAAGTGCCTAGGTGGACTATGGGCAATGGAGCGCATTTGCCAATGTAGATAGGAGTACCGAGCCAAGATGAGCAGAAATCGCTTGTGTACGGACGTTATACGAGCCCATGAGTGCTGTGTTACTGCCATAATACTCAAGATACAGGAAATCTTTGTACAGTCGCGTCCATCTTATGGCATCTCACTCACTCAACAGGGAAAAAACATTGAACGTCCTCTAAAACTCCATTTCTAATCTATTCTTCTTCCATACAGGCACCACCATGGCTGGATGAGATTTTTGTTGCAATTCTTTTTCTCCCCAAATAGATTATTTTCTAAAGCACTTTACTAATTCCGGCACCTTCTATCCACTGATTTATTTACTCCCATCAAGAACATGATAGACAAGGTGTAGGAGCGTACAATGGGAGGCCTTGGTAGACAACATGTAAGCCATTTAGAGATGGCAAAGGTGAGGGTCAGGGGTTATCCATGGGTGGGCTATAGATGGGGATAAGAAGAGGATCTGATCAGTAAATGAGAACTATGTAAGGTATAAGGGCCTAACTTTTTGCACATGTGTAAATTTAGCAAAGTGTGTACCAATCTCCATATCATCCATTCATGTAAGTGTCACGTATAGCTCCGACACTACGGAAGGAAGTCATTACACCGAGTAACAATTCTAACAAAGCACCAGCTTCACTAACATGGACCATTGTTATAAATGCTTGGGACGGATATCGCTTACTAACAGGTCATGTATATCGGGGACGCAGAGCTGGTTGGTTCTAGGTGTTATAATGCTGTTCACGTATGTGTGCCCTATTGTCAAATAAGGATTTTTTTCTTTGTATAATACAGAACTTATAAATGTTACTTCTTGTTTGGCGAAGCTGGTGCTTTACATGATTTACTTATGGACCCCATGTACACTAGTGAAGACGCTCTGCCAGCTGAGCACAGTCCGCGTCGCTCCACCCGTGCCGATACGGTGCACATCACAAGCCATGTATTAGAAGATGGTTATGTCAGAACAGGGCAAGGGATTCAGGTTCTTTAGTGGAAATCTCTTTACTATAGTAGTTTAGTAAATCCTTATAAACGTCATCCTAAATGGGCGGCCAACAAAACGGAGGTGAAAGAGCTGTGCCCTCTGGCACGAGAGCCGAACGTAGCTACGCAAACAGGACACAACAGCTTGTTTGCATGGTTAGGTGACCAAGATAACAAGAGATACGTTTTTTGTTTTTTTTTAAGAAACATACAGACACAGGACCTACCAAAATGCATTTTTTATGCAAATGGCCACAGATGCACAAGTCATAAGGTAATCGTCTTATCAATATCAGCGTAAGAGCAGAACGGAGAGCAGCGTATGAGATGAGACAGGCTATCAACCCATAAGATAAAGAGCTACTTGTACCCCTCAGGTCTGATCATCCTTAAACAATACAATGAACCATACATACACATTGCTTGGACTTTTATAATCAAATGTGGATTTGTACATTTCAATTTTAGATCAAATTTAACAGTAAATGTTTTCAGATCAACACTAAGTGCCCAAATACACCAATATACTGCTTAGAAGCAATAAAGTCCGACCCCTAGAGAGAGGAAATAAGGTGATGTACCAGACAGACACATATAACATGAAACCATGGGAGAAAGTAACCCATGCAATGTGACAGGGGGGACATCTGCCTGACAACAGGTTCTGATAACAAGGATGAGTTCTATCCAAAGCCACCGCTTCAGTGAAGACACCTGATCTGCATACAAAGTAAGCTAAACCTGATGAACGTTACAGGTAAACACACAGTACAGAGGGAAGTCCCAGCCGTTCATAGAAGGTACCCCAATCCTGTGCCGGTATGTAGCTTTTTGATCTGCATTTTTTCACAAATAAATCTGGTTTAAAGTCCGGCTTCACCTTTGGCTACCCTCTAATGTCCTGATCTGGGACACTGGCCATAGGATCCCTCGCTGTCAGCCTTCTATGTATGAGCCATACTGACGGCGTTCCAAAGAGGACTGAAATAAGGTGATGGAAGTCACTGAAAAAAACTGATTTATAATCTCAAATGTTTACAATTCCCTTAAATTTCATGATGTTATTTTCTCACATAGATAAGCTACAGCTATTGGATGAGATCCCGCTGTATCATCTAGACAACCACTAAGCTACTGTATGTACCATCACACCTCAAAGGCAAACCAACGTTACCGCTGAGCATAGAGCACTGTTACCTGGTGTAAGCGGTGACCATGGAATCACACAACGTCTCCTTTATATAGGAAAAGTCATACGTATTGCGGTAATCTGTTGTAAGTAACTTCTATATTAGTGTAATCCTCAACAAGTGCAAAATACTCTATGAACGGTGTCTCGTTCCCAGATAACAGGCAGCGTACCGGGGAACTATAACCATATAAACATATGTCCAATCAGAGGAAATTACCCTAGACAGACTTTATTCTGGCCTTAAATATTAGGGTCCGATTATTGTTCAAAAAATCGTTAAATTGTTTGGATTTAAACAATAATCGTTTTGTGTACTTTCAGGCAACGATTTATATACCAATGAGAAATCATTAATCGCATTTTCAGACCTGGACCTAAAATCAGCGTTGATCGTTCGCTGTAATTACACATCGTTCAGTCGTTCTGTAGGTGTAATAGCTCTGAAACATTGAGCGAGGTCAAACAATTTCAGGTGGTTCGCCTAAGTGGTCTTCTGAGATCTACTATTCCCAGCTCTACTGGGAACACCCGCTCTGCCCAGTGACCACTTCGAAAGTCAATATTCTGGTTCTTGGGGCAGTCTCATAGGAATAGGTCCGGTTTTCCTACTGACAACAAGGTTTTAGAGCCATAAAATGTGCTGAGCAGTTGTCACTTCCTCGCTGACATGTAAATGTACATAACTCAACTGGCAGAGACAATGAGAACAGACCTCCCTGAAACCATGAGATGAATGATGGGAGCGAAATAGGGAGGGAAAAAAAAAGAGGAATTTAGCACATCCTGCTTATTTGTCATATTGACCATATTTGTCGCCAGTCACGATGTTGCCAGGACAATCCCGAGAACCGTACCAGAAAATGGGCAGGGTTATAAACGTCTCAGCCAAAGTGGGCATTGGAAGGGGGGTGGGGAAGATACCCGGGTGGCTTGGGGAATTCCTAGGGGGGCATATACCTGGGTGGCTTGGGGCATTCCTAGGGGGGCATATACCTGGGTGGCTTGGGGAATTCCTAGGGGGGCATATACCTGGGTGGCTTGGGGCATTCCTAGGGGGGCATATACCTGGGTGGCTTGGGGAATTCCTAGGGGGGCAGACACCCAGGTGGCTTGGGGCATTCCTAGGGGGGCATATACCTGGGTGGCTTGGGGCATTCCTAGGGGGGCAGACACCCAGGTGGCTTGGGGCATTCCTAGGGGGGCATATACCTGGGTAGCTTGGGGAATTCCTAGGGGGGGGCAGACACCCAGGTGGCTTGGGGCATTCCTAGGGGGGCATATACCTGGGTGGCTTGGGGAATTCCTGTGTGGAGCTAAAATGGTCCAATGTCAGCGCTCCGAATGCTGGCAAGTAGGAGTGACGGGTAAAACTCTTAAAATTACCCTCTGACTGATGTGATAATGGAATGAAGGGTGGTAGATATTTTTTCTCTTAATATGAACATGGCGTTAAAAGTTGCTGTGAAGACGCTGATAAAATCTATTCTTCCTTTTTTATGTTGTTATCCCTTTAACAAGTGGATTAAAGCCTAAGAAAACTGATGAACAAAGTTACAAATGTATTCTTTATGATCTTAATAAAATAATCATCTTAAGTCAACTGTGATGGGTGTTTGTGTTGGCCGTTGTGCAGAGAGATGAGACGGGATCTTTATGCCGCTCGCTGAGCAATCCATCGTCTGGTAATGAGCGCCCATCAGCTTTTTATTAATGGCTTCGATGCAAGGTGAAGACTTCTAATCTGAGGATGTGGAGGAGCCGCTGATCAGCTCTATCATAAGGACATGGTAGATGTATATTACACTGCTTACAAAGTGCTTGGGGAGGACAGACAATTATATAGGCAGTGTTCAATTTTATGGCCAAATCCACCAAGGTGCTAGAGAGATTGCAAAATGTAAGACCATTGCATCAGCTCTAGACGTCATAAACGCATATAACATACATAAAAGGACATAAAGCTATATAAACATACGTGCACACCAATCAGAATAGCATTACAACTAAACATGGTAAGTGATGTGAATATCATGGCATGGGATATACTAGGCAGGAGGAGGATGAGAGGGAATGGTTAGGCATGGAGCCTAATGGTGATGGGTTGGATGACTGGGTCGGAGCATCTCTTGACTGGTGTTGCTGGTATGCAGAAATTTGTTTCTACCAAAAGGTATTGAAGGATGGACAACTGGTGATCAGTCACTGGCACGCAATGCTTAGGACTGTGGAAGGCCAATCGCACAGAAGAAGAGAATGCTGGCTATGATAGAAAGACGTCAGGTCACACTGGGCATCACAGCTGGCTGCTCAGACCGGGCATGGTGCCCTGGGTGACCTCTGTCCTCAGCCCAAAACTTATAACTCCAAACTATGTGACTCCAAAAGACAGTGAAGGCTTAGAGTTGATAACCAAGTCCGAAATGATGGCTTTATTAACTGTTCTATGCTCAACCCCTAGACGACCCATGCCGTACCCGTATGCCAGTATTGGCCACGGCGCTACAAAGCGAGCTCAGAAGCTCAATTCATAGCGGATATAGACTGGCAAGTGCAGGGTTTAAGTGTATGTGGTTGTTTCCCTGACTGCAAGTAGTTGTCCCCTAGCCGGACATAAAAAGTGTAAAAAATATGCCAAAGCCCCTGCCCCAATAGAAGTTTAAGTGCTCAAAATATCCGATCTACACAAATGTGATACTAAAAACTGGAGATCATGGAAAAAAATAAAAACGGTATAATCACTATACGGCCATTTTAATCATCATTTTTTGCAAAAAACCCTGGCTAAACGGTCCTGACACCTGCCTTATTCTGATTGTCGCCCTTGGTTAGGACCCACTGGGCCAGGCACATCCAGGTGCAATTACCAGGAAGTACTGGCAGCTGGTCTCCTGCAAGCAAGAGGGATTGTGGGAAGGTGTGTGCACAGCCGCATGCTCTCAATTCAGAGAGGAAACACAGAAAATACTAGATCCATGGGGGAGAAAAACAGTACCAGGATGTAAGTTACTTCACTAAAGACCTCAGATTTGAACAACTTTGCTTTATGACACAAGCCCTTTAAAGATTCCCCTAGACTAAAACTGCACAGAACAGACCAGACCCTTTATACTTGGCCATCTCACAGAGCCCCATCAGGCTGTAATGGAGTAATGGAGCTTTGCTGCACATCCAGGTGGTGAGGGCAATGTGTGCAGGAAAATGGGGTCACAAAGCAGCAATGAATCTGAAGCCCCTTCATTCCCAGAGAGAACAATACAGAAGTCAGGGCCCAACCAATGATAAAGTGAGGGCACATTTTAATCACTTGACTTTAAAGGGGTACTCCAGCGAAAATATTTTTCTTTTAAATCAACTGGTTTCAGAAAGGTATAAAGATTTTTAATTTACTTCTATTTAAAATTCTCCACTCTTCCAGTACTTATCAGCTGCTGTATGTCCTGCAGGAAGTGGGGTATTCTCTCCAGTCTGGTGCCACCTCTGTCCATGTCAGGAAGTGTCCAGAGCAGGAGAGGTTTTCTATGGGGATTTGCTGCTGCGGGGGAAAACCTCTCTATAGTAATAGTCACCTCAAAAAGTAAACTAAGAAACAACAGTTCTAAAAACAAACCAAGAAAACATTTTGTCATGTCATTGAGTTACTCAGGGGAACATAACACATCAGAAAAACCTGTGAATTGGTACCTCTAACCTGTGATCACCAAGACGGAAAGTATCTCGCAGGATGTGATAAATCACAAGTAGAATAAGGGAGGAGTACCTGAGTCATTCCGCAGGTAGGAGGACATGGCCGGGATCAGACAGGACTGACTGAGAAGTTCCAACAGGACAGATGGAAGCGCATTGCTGTTTTGCCCCCGACTCTCCGTGACTGGCACCTCTCCATTCACCGCGCACCCAGATGGATTGATATAGCTAGCCAGAACCTGGAAAAGAAACCAGAGTACTCAGAATTGCGGCACATATGCTGTGGAAGAAACACACTTACTGGATTTCTATACAAATAAACCGGGATATATATATATTTCCTGATCGTCCTACGGAAGCATAACACATGGGTGGAAGCCCCCTGGGTGCAAACAGAGAGCGGAGAATTAGCTATAAATTAAGGCCTTAAAGGGATACGGCCGTCCCCTCTCAGCCCAGGATACGGCCGTCCCCTCTCAGCCCAGGATACGGCCGTCCCCTCTCAGCCCAGGATACGGCCGTCCCCTCTCAGCCCAGGATACAGCCGTCCCCTCTCAGCCCAGGATACAGCCGTCCCCTCTCAGCCCAGGATACAGCCGTCCCCTCTCAGCCCAGGATACAGCCGTCCCCTCTCAGCCCAGGATACAGCCGTCCCCTCTCAGCCCAGGATACAGCCGTCCCCTCTCAGCCCAGGATACAGCCGTCCCCTCTCAGCCCAGGATACAGCCGTCCCCTCTCAGCCCAGGATACAGCCGTCCCCTCTCAGCCCAGGATACAGCCGTCCCCTCTCAGCCCAGGATACAGCCGTCCCCTCTCAGCCCAGGATACAGCCGTCCCCTCTCAGCCCAGGATACAGCCGTCCCCTCTCAGCCCAGGATACAGCCGTCCCCTCTCAGCCCAGGATACAGCCGTCCCCTCTCAGCCCAGGATACAGCCGTCCCCTCTCAGCCCAGGATACAGCCGTCCCCTCTCAGCCCAGGATACAGCCGTCCCCTCTCAGCCCAGGATACAGCCGTCCCCTCTCAGCCCAGGATACAGCCGTCCCCTCTCAGCCCAGGATACAGCCGTCCCCTCTCAGCCCAGGATACAGCCGTCCCCTCTCAGCCCAGGATACAGCCGTCCCCTCTCAGCCCAGGATACAGCCGTCCCCTCTCAGCCCAGGATACAGCCGTCCCCTCTCAGCCCAGGATACAGCCGTCCCCTCTCAGCCCAGGATACAGCCGTCCCCTCTCAGCCCAGGATACAGCCGTCCCCTCTCAGCCCAGGATACAGCCGTCCCCTCTCAGCCCAGGATACAGCCGTCCCCTCTCAGCCCAGGATACAGCCGTCCCCTCTCAGCCCAGGATACAGCCGTCCCCTCTCAGCCCAGGATACAGCCGTCCCCTCTCAGCCCAGGATACAGCCGTCCCCTCTCAGCCCAGGATACAGCCGTCCCCTCTCAGCCCAGGATACAGCCGTCCCCTCTCACCCCAGGATACAGCCGTCCCCTCTCACCCCAGGATACAGCCGTCCCCTCTCACCCCAGGATACAGCCGTCCCCTCTCACCCCAGGATACAGCCGTCCCCTCTCACCCCAGGATACAGTCGTCCCCTCTCACCCCAGGATACAGTCGTCCCCTCTCACTCTATGATACAGTCCTGTGCAGCATATATTGTGGATGGTGCGGAGAACTGCATGTATCCACCCCATACAGGTGATCACCACACCAGGTATTTTTTCTTTTTCTTGGCACTCTGGAGTTTTGCACTGTAGCCCTAACGTCACATAATTCTACATCTGTGAGACATGTAGAGATGGAGTATCTACAGTATTAGAGAACCGCTACACTTGGCCGTCAGCTTGTCAGCCTACCACCTCTGAACGCCGCTCCACTCCAGGGGCCTGGAAAAGCTGGATACAGTCCTGGGAGAAGAGCGGAGTTCAAAAGGCAAACAGCTGAGCGTAACAAAGCCCTTTGCTAATACTGTAGATTCGCTCATCTCTAATTACAGGCGAGACAACAAAGGGGTTCACATACTTTGCTTCATCTTTCCCTCCCATACAGAGCTCTGCCTTTAAGTCCCATAAATTGTGCTGCGGTGGAGTCTGAGGGCAGCGCAGGCTTCCCACGCTCCATTACCTGTTATAGCTATAGGAAGACTACACTGGTTGGTGGATTGGTGATCACCTTTAGCCCATTTTCACAAACAGCTTTTAATGTGCATTTAATTAGCACTATCTTGCCTCAAATTTGAAATAAAATATTGAATATCAAAATCACGGCAAAAATATCACTAAACAGCACTAATTAGAGGGGCATTAAAGGGAATGTGTCACAAAGTAAAAAAAAAAAAAAATGATAAAATTGAATTTGTGTTTTTTTTTGTTAATTTGTATGTTTTTTTTTTTTTTACATGTAAGGAAATATGAGAAATTAACTATCTAATTTTCCATATTTCCCAGTAATGGCCCCTAGGGGGAGCTCCAGCAGAAAAACTGCTGGTAAAAGTTACCTGATATACGGCTGTGCTGAAAAAAGAGGCGGTCTCTGCTCAACTGCTGTGACATCATCACCTCCCTCCGCTTTTCACAAAGGAACAAAGAGGGGAAAGGTGATATTATACCAGGGGACAGCAGCAGTATATAGAAAGGAGGGAGAAGCGCCATACAGACAGGAGGGAGGGAGAAGCGGCATACAGACAGGAGGGAGGGAGAAGCGCCATACAGACAGGAGGGAGAAGCGGCATACAGACAGGAGGGAGGGAGGGAGAAGCGGCATACAGACAGGAGGGAGGGAGGGAGGGAGAAGCGGCATACAGACAGGAGGGAGGGAGGGAGAAGCGGCATACAGACAGGAGGGAGGGAGGGAGAAGCGGCATACAGACAGGAGGGAGGGAGGGAGAAGCGGCATACAGACAGGAGGGAGGGAGAAGCGGCATACAGACAGGAGGGAGGGAGAAGCGGCATACAGACAGGAGGGAGGGAGGGAGAAGCGGCATACAGACAGGAGGGAGGGAGGGAGAAGCGGCATACAGACAGGAGGGAGGGAGGGAGGGAGAAGCGGCATACAGACAGGAGGGAGGGAGGGAGGGAGAAGCGGCATACAGACAGGAGGGAGGGAGGGAGGGAGAAGCGGCATACAGACAGGAGGGAGGGAGGGAGGGAGAAGCGGCATACAGACAGGAGGGAGGGAGGGAGGGAGAAGCGGCATACAGACAGGAGGGAGGGAGGGAGAAGCGGCATACAGACAGGAGGGAGGGAGGGAGAAGCGGCATACAGACAGGAGGGAGGGAGGGAGAAGCGGCATACAGACAGGAGGGAGGGAGGGAGAAGCGGCATACAGACAGGAGGGAGGGAGGGAGGGAGAAGCGGCATACAGACAGGAGGGAGGGAGGGAGGGAGAAGCGGCATACAGACAGGAGGGAGGGAGGGAGGGAGAAGCGGCATACAGACAGGAGGGAGGGAGGGAGAGAGAAGCGGCATACAGACAGGAGGGAGGGAGGGAGAAGCGGCATACAGACAGGAGGGAGGGAGGGAGAAGCGCCATACAGACAGGAGGGAGGGAGAAGCGCCATACAGACAGGAGGGAGGGAGAAGCGGCATACAGACAGGAGGGAGGGAGAAGCGGCATACAGACAGGAGGGAGGGAGAAGCGGCATACAGACAGGAGGGAGGGAGAAGCGGCATACAGACAGATGGGAGGGAGAAGCGGCATACAGACAGGAGGGAGGGAGGGAGAAGCGGCATACAGACAGGAGGGAGGGAGGGAGAAGCGGCATACAGACAGGAGGGAGGGAGAAGCGCCATACAGACAGGAGGGAGGGAGGGAGAAGCGGCATACAGACAGGAGGGAGGGAGGGAGAAGCGGCATACAGACAGGAGGGAGGGAGAAGCGGCATACAGACAGGAGGGAGGGAGAAGCGGCATACAGACAGGAGGGAGGGAGAAGCGCCATACAGACAGGAGGGAGGGAGAAGCGCCATACAGACAGGAGGGAGGGAGAAGCGCCATACAGACAGGAGGGAGGGAGAAGCGCCATACAGACAGGAGAAGCGCCATACAGGAGGGAGGGAGAAGCGGCATACAGGAGGGAGGGAGAAGCGGCATACAGATCGGGGAGAGCAGCGGCAGGTATACCGATCAGGGAGGGCAGCGGCATACAGACGGGGGGAGCAGCGATATAGAGATCGGGGACAGCAGCAGTATACAGATCGGGAAGGGCAGCGGCATACAGACAGGGGAGCAGCGGTATACAGACAGGGGAGCAGCGGTATACAGATCGGGGGAGCAGCGGCATACAGACGGGGGGAGTAGCGGCATACAGATTGGGGAGAGCAGGGAGAACACAGACAGAGGCAGTAGCGGCACACAGACAAGCAACAAGTTCAGGGAGTTAGTACAGAGAAGGACTATAAAAACCAGGAACTTATGGTGAAGAAGCAGCAGCAAGCAAGCCGGAAACCACAGTTCAAGTAACTTTCAGCCACTCTCAGTACTTTTCACAGAACTTCCAGGAGCAGGCTCCTCTAAAATGGCACCATCCCCCTCCCCCAGCTGTGTACTACGCATGCCTTTGAATATGCCTAGCACACAGCTCATGAAACACAATGTAAGTAAACGGGACGGACTCCGTCCTGTTCACTTCAATGTTATGTGTGTGCCGTACAGCATCTGTGTAAGTGTCGTGCAAAGACACCATACACAGATGCTATTCAACATGGCAGCCCCCTGTGGCCAGCATCACAAGGTTATAAAACATTGATACTACAGGCAAAATAAAAAAAAAATACCAAACCACTTTACATTTAAAGGAAAGAAAAAAAAAGTTACACTATCCCTTTAAATGCTGTTTGGGAACATAGCCGTATAGGGTGGAGACTTAGGTTAACTAACAGTAAATCAATTAAAGGGATATTCCTTTCAGACATAACTTTTGAAATGTTGCTGCCCATGGTTAGACATGGTACAAAACCGCGTTTGGACATATTCACATCATAAGTCCAAAATGGTGAAAACAATACTGTAAACTGTGACATCACAACATAATTTCCCCTCCCCCTCTACAGGTTTAGCAGCGTACTAGATACAAGAACCGCTGTGATTCTGAATGGACATCTACCTCTGATTACCCGCAATTTTCAGGCGACCTAGAGACCCCACCAGCTCAGATGTCAGGTAACATTTCGTGCCCACAAATGATGTCATCAAATCTCTTATTTCTGGATCAGAAAGGAATTTTACAATAAAATGTTTCCATTTCTTGAAGAATTTTGTGGTGTTTACATCTTTCATTCTCTCCACTCCGTCAAGGAATAAATGGTGTTTCATCTGCCCCAACACGTCGGTCCTAGTAGGTAGCGCTGGTTGTAACCATCTTTGGAATATACATCTTTTAGCTACAAGGAGGAAGGCATGCAAAGCCAAGGAAACCTTCCAGAACAGAGTGGAATAGGAGCAACTGTGGAGATCGGGGCAATTGAATCTGCCACTTAGTCCGGAGGGTCCATATGCCATAAGTAATCTATCTGGTGCTAGGGGAGGAGGAGGTATATTAAAGCCATATGTTGCTCTATGCATACGCTTATATTGTGATTCTCGCCAACGTTCACTAGGAAGCGCTTTTTGTACCACTGTCCATCCCTTCAGAATTTTTTTTCGGTAGGTCAGTATCATCAAAATAGCAGCCCATTTATTAAACATATAGGAAATTACATTTTTGGTAGCCAAACTTTGGTTATAATCCACATTAAAGAAAGTATAGAGAGGGCACTCACCCTTTGATGTGATCTTCTTTATTGTAACATAGTACTTAAAAACTTACAGGACATATGCGGGGCTTTTTCTGTGGTACGCCAAGCACCTAGTTGATAGGTAACAGCTGGTTCGCGCTTGCGCGCTTTGTCAGACGAAGTACTATGTTACAATAAAGAAGATCACATCAAAGGGTGAGTGCCCTCTCTATACTTTCTTTTATGTGGATTATGAACATTACTTGTGCTATTTCAAGAGAGTGAGCACCAACCAGTGGTCGCAGGAAAAGAAGTGTTTCCTTGGTGTCATACCCGAAGGGATATGGTGAACTGTTCACACTCCTAATAGCGGTGCCGGTGTCTATTCTCTTGTTGTTTGTGCACAAACTTTGGTTATACCCAGCAAATAAGGTTCAATTACAGGAAAAACATCCAATGGTGAATTCCCAAACATCTCTACAATGGTTCAGCTATAACGCCCCATTCACCCACAAACACGAAGATTAAAATTGTATAGGCCTGTGTATGAAAATAACAATCTGTTTGAAAAAAATTGGGACAAGGGTGTTTGCTTGGGGACATGATGCAAAGAGAAGTGGAGTAACCTGATAACTTGGGATAAGTGAATTTACAGAACCAGTAAAGCACTTTCTTAAGCTCAGCGGTCGGCTTCTCACTCGGCGGCCTTTGAACTCTATGCCGCTCGGCTCTGGGTACCTGGAAAAGCTGGACCCAGTCCTAGGAAACTGGGAGAATTTTCCAGTACTGGATCCAGTTCTCTACAGACTGTAGAGAACTGTCATACAGCAGCCTAAAGAAGCTCCAGTTCTCTATACAGAAAGCGATTTATTGGCGTGCAGCGACTTTCTGACATAACCTTTATGCAAAAAAAGGATGAATTTTTATACATCTGTTTTGATGCTTTTTTCCACTGACTTCCATTATAAAAAAAAAAACTGATCAAAATGCATCCTTTTTTAGCGTGCACAAAAATGTGGTCAACCACCCTTGTGTATACGCTAAAAAAAAAAAAGCAGTTGCATTTTGATCTGTTGTGTTTTGGGTTTTTTTAAGAATGGAAGTTACAACCAGCAGCTTGGCCCCAGATTAACCCTCACAGAATTACAAAGAAGCTACAATGTTGCAAACAATGCCCGTCAGGGACTTATTTACATCAGCCGTCTCAGAAGGGAGGGGGAGACAGAGGGAAAAGCTCACACAGATTTTTGTGTCTTCAACAGAAAGCAGCAGCTGAGAACTGGGGGAAGGAGACTGAATAGATTATAACATGTATGGAAGGAATTGTTAGTCTCACCATGGGCAACAACATAGCAAAAGTTATGTGAGCAGAATACCCCTTTAAACCCAATGTTTCTCAAGTTAGGACCTAAATGCAAAGTGGTTTCGGAGCAAAGCAAATAAGGCAGAGCATTAACATGTATGCCAGAAAGCTTAGAAAGCACATTAAAAAGGCCAGAGAAATGGCTACGCCAGGAGATTAATCTCTCTAACTCAATTATATGGATCTGTATGAAAGCAATCCTTCTCCAAATCCCTCAGACTGAATTTTAAAAAGATTAAAAGAAGTTGTCAAGCATGAAGTTTATTGAATCTGCTCGTCTACAGACGCTTCTTTCCTTGGCTGCACATAGACAGGCGAGTATGGGATAATGCTATAGACCGAGGTCCAGCAATCAGACAGTCAACTATTTCAATGCGTTTTAGATATCTATAAAGTCCTTATCGAACCGCGTGGCTGCCCGGGACGCTGAGGCGCGTGGCTGCCCGGGACGCTGAGGCGCGTGGCTGCCCGGGACGCTGAGGCGCGTGGCTGCCCGGGACGCTGAGGCGCGTGGCTGCCCGGGACGCTGAGGCGCGTGGCTGCCCGGGACGCTGAGGCGCGTGGCTGCCCGGGACGCTGAGGCGCGTGGCTGCCCGCTCTCTGTACGTGGAAGGCTCCCGACACATTCATCCATAGGTTGCATCCATGTGTGGCCGATTACATCTGTACATCATTTATGCTCCTGAACTGGACGGGGCCTATAGGTAACACTGTGGCACCTAATGCAGGTATACCACAGGAAATCCACCCAATGCACACAGTGTGAGAGCAGCCAAAGGATTCCTGCCATGATTTAGAGTACCAGAATATACAATTTTGCAGTAGCAGAGAGAACACTTTGGACTTTTAGAAAAGCTTGCACCCCAAATTTGGTATAAATTTTTCAAAAAATATTTAAATTAAAGGGGAATCTAACCTGTTGATATGTCGCTACTGCACAGAAGATGCGAGAATGCAGGCATGTCCCTTATAGCACGTGTCCCTTGTCTCTTACCTTCCTCCTCGGCACCGTTCCAGTGCAGTTAGTCATGTTCCCGACAGCCCTGTAAGACAGTAAGGAGCACTGCCCGCCCCCATAGCGCCAATCCAGTCTACCCGACCATTTCTAAAGATGAATGGAGCGGGCTGGTGAGATCGGCACAATGCTGTCTTACTGGGCTGTGGGGAACATGACTAACTGCACTGGAACAATGCCGAGGAGGAAGGTAAGAGACACGCGCTATAAGAGACATCCCTTCCTCCTCAGCATCTCCTGTGCAATAGGGACTTATCTGCAGATTCATCTAACCTGCTCATAGTTCCCCTTTAATATGTAACTTTAATACATGATAAAATTCAAAGTTCATTCCCTGAGGGTAGGTGACACGTATTACCAATATAGCAAGTTTACAAAATAATAATTAGGGAAGGGATAGAACGGGTAAGAATGGAGTCGTGATATTTACCAGTAACAAACAGGTCACATGCTCTTCTTCCAGTCTCTGTTTGGTTAGGGCCTGCTCAACATCCCAGCCAGAAGCCGTAGATCCCGTGCCAAATCCGGTACCTTTAGCCCAATAAAGTTGCTGCTCTTCACAAGTGCCGGTGCTGTGAGTGCTGGAAACCTGTGGCTTAAAGAAAGAACCAGAATGAGAAGAAGCCTCAACATGAAAACTCCATCCAGAGGCGGGCACTAGGACCCATTCACACCTGTTACATTAGTATTCTGCCGCACAACGTGCAGGTGATTGGCTCAGGATCTTACCTCACAGTGAAATCCACCGGCAATGTGTGGAACGCTGAGACCGTCAGGATACTGTGGCCGGCAAACATACTGCATCTTATCAATGTGTTATTCCAAAGCCCATATGGTTTTAAAGGGATTGTTGGGGATTGCGGAGGCTTTGCCTAATCTCACAACAATATCCTGCCGATTACCAGCGACTGAGCTGTAAGTGCCCGCGGTTTAGCACATTTTAGAGTACGGTGAAGAATTTACATGTGCTAACATTGAAAAACACAGAGGAGCCTGCTGGACACAGCCCTATAATAACAGGGCGGATAGTGTGCTTCTTTACTGCCTCACAACGTCCATCACTTACAGTGTAAAGCACGGGGGTCAAACCCCGGCCCTCCAGCTGTTGCAGAACTACAACTCCCATCATACCTGGACAGCCAAAGCTTCAGCTCTCCAGGCATGATAGGAGTTGTAGTTCTGTAGAGCCGGTGTTTGACACCTGTGCTGTAAAGGAATTCATTATATTTTATTCACTAACATTAATGAGCTTATAATAGAGAATCAGCGGATACAGCGCATACATCCCGAAACTTGGCGGCTACCCTCACTGAGTCTTCTTTTTGGCTCCGCTTCATAACACCAGCAGGTTACGCCAGCTCAATCACATAGGAAGTAGCTGCCAAAACGACTGCCGGAGCCAAGTGTGAAGCCACTGTGTATTCAGAAAATAAAGCACCTTGCTAGGACGGGAACATACTCTGTGCGGGTCAGAGGCAACTTAATACTTATAAACAGAAGCGGTCCATTATAGAAGCGGTAAGTACATCGAGGGATTGTTAAAGGAAAATGCACAGATTTATAAATAGAGCTCATTTAAAGGGGTTATCCGGTCAGGTAAAAAACATGTTGAATAATCCTCCCTAACAATTCCTTCTATACTCTGTTCAGTCTCCTTCCCCTGGGTCTCAGCTGCTGGTTTCTGCTGAAGACACAAAAATCTGTGTGTGAGCTTTTCTCTGTCTCTAATCTGAACCCCTTCCTCCTAGATGGATTAATCAAAGTGGGGTCTTCAGCAACTCAGATTAATGGTATAAACCCACACACCGTATACGCAGCAGATATGCAACAAAAACGCAGAAGATTTGTTGGTACAGATTTGATGCTGTGTTCAGTTATTTAGATCTAATCTGCTGCGAGTTTGCTGCGAGTTTGCTGCGAGTTTGCTGCGTATCGCAGCAGCAAATACGCTGCATATACGGTGTGTGGGTTTATACCCTAAATCCCGCCTCTCAGCACTACAGAGTGCAGAGACAGCCGGCCAGGAGCACAGTTTACATGAGCCGTCTCGGAAGGAAGGGGGAAGGAGGGAGTTCAAAGCAGAGACAGAGAGAACAGCTTACACACAGGAAGGAGCAGCTCAGAACTGGGGGAAAGACACTGAAAAAGTAACAAGAAGTATGGGGGGGGGGGGGGGGGTGATACACTATGTATTTTACCTGACTGGATAACCCTCCTGATGTTCACCAAGCTCAATGGCTGCACTCTCCCTGCACAGGTTTATGTAATACATGCAGCAGTCAGAGAAGGAGAACCGTGCAGTCACTTAAGCCGGTCTCTATTCTGACACATATACAATATATACCACCGCTGGTGACTGAGTACTGATCTGCCAACACGGCACTGTGCCATAGAACTATCATCTAACGCCGCCGGCCATGATATAATAGTTCTCCTGTCATATAATAACTGGTTCCTAGGTAGGAGACACATCTGTAGCTTCCGGGGCGGCTTCACCTACCTCTGATGGATTGGAGCTGGAGTTGGGGATCCGGGGAGCATGGTGACTGAGTGCAGACAAACAGGCAAGGATGAGATGTATAGCGCCGATCTCTAACGCCATCCGCCTCAGAAGCACGCCATCATCCGTGGTGAGAGGCATGGTGCTGAATAAGGTGCGTAACACATGAAAGGGAAGAGTCGGGAGGACGTTTGCAGATGGAGACTGTAAGATGTGACCTAAAGTGGGAAAACAAGATGGTTATATCAAATAACTCTGTAGTAATAGTATTAAAGGCTAGTGAGCAATATGTCATGTCTAAGGGCCTTATTACATTAGAAGGGGCAGATGAGTGAACTGGGGGCAATAGTCAGACCCCCAGTGCATCCAAATGCCTAATTCCCATAAGGATTACACTCCTAATAGCACAGAAAGGGTGCATGGGGTAAGGAACGGCCCTGGCACATTACGTTACATTCTTTTATCCTGATGATACTTTCCTTTTAACTTCATGATAACTTTCCTTTAAAGGATTTATCCAGCGCTGCAAAAACATGGCCACTTTCTTCCAGAGACAGCACTGCTCTTGTCCCCAGGTCAGATGCGGTTTGCAATTAGGCTCCATTCACTTCAATGGAACTGAGTTTCAAAACCTACAGCCAGACTGGAGACAAGACTGGTGCTGTCTCTGGAAGAAAGTGGCCATGTTTTTGTAGCGCTGGATAAATCCTTTAACTTTACTAACATGGGAAGATGTGCAGAAATCTCTTGGTTGTTGGCTGACTGCTCCTCTTGTGTCGGCATTACAATAATTCTATCCGAGCTGCCGATATATAAGAACCCTACCATAACTATATGGACTATATATGAATTCTATTCCTCCCCCGCACAGATAGACACTAGTGACAAGCGGCAGAGTCTCAGTTGTGTAATGTATAAGTGAGATGAGTGACGCACAATCGGTGCTTCAGAAATTCTGCAGATTAAGGAAATCATCAAGGTGAAGCACTCCGTACAGATTCTGCCTCTGGGTATAATAACCTCAGAATAAAGTGGGTCACCGGGAGGCAAAGTGTCATCTGAGAACCATTGAATCCCCATAGTGCTCCTATTAGCATCGGGAATTGTTCAGATATTAAGTTATGAAGGTATTAGGGTCCGTGTATGTTAGCAGCCGGCATCAGGGTGCGGCCGTCTCAGCCGATACTTACTCCCTTCTCCATCGTCAGTGACTCCCAGGACCAGGCGGAGCAGGCATTGTGCGTGTTTCCTCTCCTTCAGCAGAACTTCTGCATATCCAGGGAGACGGAGAAAGAGTCCGAACGCGGCCAGAGAGTGAGCGGGGATGGGGGACATGGTCTGCACAGCAGACTTTATGGGAGGGGGCTCCGCAGCAATGGTTTCTGGGGCTTCATAGACCAGCTCCCCAGACTGTTCTATGGTAACCCACTCAAACTGATCGCTATCCTTTGGTTTTTCTTGTGTTGTTGAGGTAACCACAGGGGCACTGACCTAGAGAGAAAAACACACATTTATCTATTACATCGTGCCAATGAGTTCCCAATGTATTAGCTGGAGAGTCAGATGACTGGTCTTATATTTGATAATTATATGAAGGGCTAGCCCTAAACGAAGCGGTCAGTGGTCTATTGGGTGGGATGCCGACCCCTGGCACAGGCGACAACCAGCTGTTCTGGCTAAAATCACTCGGATATAGACACAAGAAGCTGCGGCTCTGTACATTGTGTAGTAGACATGCCAGGAACTCAGCCCCCACTAAAGTGAATGGATGCCGAGCTGCCGTGACACCACACTGTCTCTATATCCGGATGTGGCCACTTGCTTGAATCCCTGTGATCTGCAGCGGTGCCTGTGGCTCACATCCCACACATCAGCTAATGGGGGCCCAGTATAGCCCACCTCTCAATTACCTTTATCTCCATAAATTAAATCCAACAAGGATATGATACAGATAAATATCGCTCAAGAACCTGCCAAAACCCGTCCATCTAGCAATACCATCCCCCTGACCTTCAAGGGAAGGTGTCACCTACATGTTCTATTACTGATTGGAGTCAGATACTAAAACGGGTTCTCTTATTCTAATCTGTTTGCATTTTATGACTGTAAATTTTTTTTATTTTTTATTTTTTTTTACAGCATTTCGTGACATGCTTTACAGCAAGCCTCATGGACATAGACAACAATAGACAGACTGTCCCCCTGAGATGAATAAGACATTACTGAGCGCGCTCTGTGACCTGTGAAGAGGTCATCCCACAGGGAGCTGCTATTGTCTCCTCTATCTACTGGTGTCACATGACGCTGCAATGCTGTACAGATCACTTTTCTGCAGCCTCCTCTTATCACCACAGACACAACAGGAAGTCTCAGCTTAGTGTTTACATCTAGTGGTGAGAATGAAAACTGCAAGATCAGGATTATTTTATAAAATAGATAGGAAAAATAGATAGAAAAAAAAATTATAAAACAAACACCCTCCCGTTTATTCTTAAAACGTAACTTTTATATTAATTCTTTAAAGAGCCGAGCTTGTTATTGTCACAGTGAATGTATTGCTGATAAAATCACAATGGTCAGGCTCCCCTCTACATGTTTCACTGCCTAAGGAGCTTCGTCAGGAGATACAGGTTGCCTTCGGCAATGGCCGTTTCAGGCAGGCACGCCCTTCTTCCAGCCAGGGCACAGGTCCTGCACCCTATACCATCCCCCTCCTTGCCAATATTCAGCAGATGGAATAAAGAGTTGCCTGAGAGAGCTGAAGCGGTGAGGCTGAATCCTGTGGGTTCTGTGCACCCCCCAGGCAGTTGATTCTATAGACTCTCTGGACGTAGGTTCCATACTTAGCGGTACATGTGCTTCAGCTGGTGCGGCTAGATGGTTCTGTTTGGAGCACAGATACTAGATTGTTTAATTCTGCATTATAGCCTATAATCCAAACCTAAATCTGCAAACCCCTATGGCCGGTCCAGCCTATCCAATCTTATCCTGATGGATAAATGATGCCGTTATAAGTGAGCCAAGACGTACCTGCTGAATGACGTCCGGATAAAGCATGGGCAGACGCTCAGCTATGAGGGCCAGGCCGCCCATTCCTGCAAACACCTGTAACGGGGACTGGATGGGACAGGTGTCCAGGAAAGACTCATCTAGAACAGAGTCCATGCATTCATCTCCGGGGCTCAGCACCTCATCTTCTGGGCAGGCACCAAGCAGATCTCCATGTTCTTTTATGAAATAGAAAAATACTGCAAATTATTGATAAATGGCTGCATTAGTTCCATATAAAGAGAAGGCGGTGAGCAGATCAGATATATAGCGGTACATTACTATAAGTATAATCAATGATGCAATGAAATCCAAGGGGCCTTACTGGTCAGTCAGTGGCAGAAGCACAATGGATACAGAAGTATAGGAGTGAGGTGATAACTAGTAACATCCCCAAATACAGGAGGGTTATACAATGTACTGTAGAGAAGTATAGGAGTGAGGTGATAACTAGTAACATCCCCAAATACAGGAGGGTTATACAATGTACTGTAGAGAAGTATAGGAGTGAGGTGATAACTAGTAACATCCCCAAATACAGGAGGGTTATACAATTTCCTGATTGGTCACATTGGTTTTAGGAAAATATTATCCAATAGATTTTTCCAGATTTACTCCATAACACGCTGATCTGTGTTTCTCTGTTCCTTGATATATAGCGTATTAGAAACTTTAAAGGGCACTCCGGCAAAAACTTTTTTCTTTTAAATCAACTGGTGTCAGAAAGTGTCCAGGAACTGTCCAGAGCAGCAGCAAATCCCCATAGAAAACCTCTCCTGCTCTGGACAGTTCCTGACATGGACAGAGGTGGCAGCAGAGAGCAAGGTTGGAGTCTTCTAACTCAATGTTATTTTCTGCTCCAAAGAGGCGATTTCCCAAACATTTTTTTTTTTTTTTAAAGAAATCAACAGTGTTTGTGATCACAAGCAGTTCTGCAATATACGCTCTATTTTTAAAAACAAAAAAATTTTTTAAATTTACAATGTTTCAATCCAAATTATACATATGGCCAAACTGTGCTCCATGCTCCCTCCGTGCTGATATTTGGTCTGTTCAAAAAGAAACAGACAAAACACAGGAAGTCCCCGTCCTCTGCGCTCACAGACATGGCTTGGTAATGACAGCTATTGCTGAGCGTGCACAGAGCAGGACAAGTCTTCACTGTGCATGTATACAGCTGCTGCATGTCCATATTCAGTAGCAGAGAATCCTGCGGGCGCTCGCATTGTATGTTTACTGATCTCGCTCCGTTTACTTCTAGAAATGAAAAGTTTAATTATGAAGCGTTTTATCTTTCTGCCTCTAATTGGGCAGAGAGTTGGCTCAGGGGCCGCAGATTACATAGTTATTACCGTCACCACCACCGGCCGCAGATTACATAGTTATTACCGTCACCACCACCGGCCGCAGATTACATAGTTATTACCGTCACCACCGGCCGCAGATTACATAGTTATTACCGTCACCACCACCGGCCCCAGATTACACACTTATTACCGTCACCACCACCAGCCGCAGATTACACACAGTTATTACCGTCATTACCACCGGCTGCAGATTACATAGTTATTACCTTGACTTCCAGTGGCAGCAGATTACATACAGTTTCAGCCACCTCCCCCTCCTCCTATATTTCACCAACCTCCCCCTCCTCCTATATTTCACCAACCTCCTCCCCCTCCTATGTTTCAGCCACCTCCCCCCTCCTCCTACGTTTCAGCCACCTCCCCCCTCCTCCTACGTTTCAGCCACCTCCCCCTCCTCCTGTGTTTCAGCCACCTCCTCCTCTCCTATGTTTCACCAACCTCCTCCCCCTCCTATGTTTCAGCCACCTCCCCCTCCTCCTATGTTTCAGCCACCTCCCCCCTCCTCCTATATTTCACCAACCTCCTCCCCCTCCTATGTTTCAGCCACCTCCCCCCTCCTCCTGTGTTTCAGCCACCTCCCCCTCCTCCTGTGTTTCAGCCACCTCCCCCTCCTCCTACGTTTCAGCCAACTCCCCCATCTCCTACGTTTCAGCCACCTCCCCCTCCTCCTATGTTTCAGCCACCTCCCCCTCCTCCTATGTTTCAGCCCCCCCTCCTCCTATGTTTCAGCCCCCTCTCCTCCTTCTCCTATGTTTCAACCACCTCCCCCTCCTCCTATGTTTCAGCCCCCCCTCCCCCTCCTCCTGTGTTTCAGCCACCTCCCCCCTCCTCCTATGTTTTACCAACCTCCCCCCTCCTCCTATGTTTCACCAACCTCCCCCTCCTCCTATGTTTCACCAACCTCCTCCCCCTCCTATGTTTCACCAACCTCCTCCCCTCCTATGTTTCACCAACCTCCTTCTCCTCCTATGTTTCAGCCACCTCTTCCTCTTATGTTTCAGCCACCTCCCCCTCCTCCTATGTTTCAGCCACCTCCCCCTCCTCCTATGTTTCAGCCACCTCCCCCTCCTCCTATGTTTCAGCCACCTCCCCCTCCTGTGTTTCAGCCACCTCCCCCTCCTCCTATGTTTCAGCCACCTCCCCCTCCTCCTATGTTTCAGCCACCTCCCCCTCCTGTGTTTCAGCCACCTCCCCCCTCCTCCTATGTTTCAGCCACCTCCTCCTCCTCCTATGTTTCAGCCACCTCCTCCCCCTCCTATGTTTCAGCCACCTCCCCCCCTTCTCCTATGTTTTAGTCACCTCCTCCCTCTCCTCCTATGTTTCAGCCACCTCCCCCTCCTCCTATGTTTCACCAACCTCCTCCTCCTCCTATGTTTCAGCCACCTCTTCCTCTTATGTTTCACCAACCTCCTTCTCCTCCTAATTCAGGAACTAAACCTCTGGAGATGGTAACATAACAGATTGTAGGTAAATTGTTATTTGGATAGCCATCTTACCTTTTTCTGTATGAAGTCTCTTAAAAGAATCTGTTTTTGATAAGCTTGGATCTGAGATCACCTTGGAACCGAGTTTGACTGTTAGATCTACAGACCGAAAACCTTGCGGGAGCTTTCTATCGTACAGGAGGGTGAGGAGCTGGGCCAGGGTCATTTCAGGAGGTAAAGGCTGACCTGCAGGACAGAAACATAGAAATACATAAAAGTGAGAATGTGAATGTAACCCTGTGCCCAGATGTAAAATCCCATCACATCGTCTACAATAACTGTACCTGGCAACAACTTATGGTAAAGGTGGAAAACGGGGATGCTGATGGTCTTGCTTGAGGAGTCGACTCCTGTGGAAGAGCCGCCAACTTTATCAGCCATTACTCTCCCTCGTCTAGATGGGGGACGAGGCGGGGTGGAGGAGACTGCACGTTTGGATTGGGATTTTAAACCTTCAGAATGAAAACAAAACATATTTATGGCAGAACAATGCACTATTATCTAATATAGGGAACATAAAAAGTTTAAAAAAATAGGGGGGGGGGGGGGGGGGTGTACACTACACAACATTAGGCGAGTTTCCCTTAAATCTCTGTGTAAATGCACCATTAGATAGATCTTTATCTGACAGATTTTGGAAGCCAAAGCCAGGAATGGATTTGAAAGGAGGCGAAATATCATCTTTTCTATTATTCACTGTTCCCTATTTATAGTCTGTTCCTGGCTTTGGCTTAAAAAATCTGTCATAAATCTGTCCGTATAAACGCACCACTATTTATATTACACCTTGAGTTTCAGGTATCCTCAACACTTCTACTAAATGACGCTGTATCCATAGATCCCATTGGAACCGCTCTAGATTTCTTGAGTAACCAGACACATTTCAGGCAGTAATGCAATATCTTACACAAAATGGGACCTATACGAGACATGGCGGCCAGATGAAGGTTCAGCTATTTCTCCCCCCACCCACAAACACTGGCGCCAAGACCGTTCCTCTGACTATTGGCTCCTATACATAGAAGACTGTCAGCCATACATGACAATAGTGCTGCTGTCTTATCTCCTACCAAGGGAATTGTGACTGATATATGATGTTTTCAGCCATACAAAGGATCTTAAAGGGGCTGTCACTTTTATACAGGTCATTCAGACAGGTTATTAAAAGGGAACTATCAGGAGGTGAGACAAACCTACCCTGCTGCTATGTCCCTATAGCACAGGAGACGCTGAGGAGGAAGGGATGTCTCTTATAGTGATAGTAAAGGAGACACGCGCTCTAAGAGACACACCATCCTCCTCAGCGTCTCCTGTGCTATAGGGACATATCTGCAGGTTAGAGTTGTGTGATAGTTCCCCTTTAAAGCAGATTTGGATATATAGGGATATATGAAAACCAGATGTGCCGGCTCGTTTGCTATGGATGACGACTCCGTCACTAATCCTGTGCACAACAAGGTTCAGGAAATCTCCCATTTTGAGGATTTCCAGACAAAGATTTTATAGTCTAAACTAAGGGAGGACGAGGACCAGGGTCCCCCCAAAACACCAATAAAAACAGCAAAAGTGGCACATGGCACAAAGCAGAAACAGGAAACCCAATCTCCACCTGACACTTTGGGGTTTGGAGTTGTTTGGGGGCATTTTGCTAGTTTTGTGTTCTTTTGTTTTGCACAATTGGAGCAAGCTATACATCCCCTCCCCCCAAGAACTAGTGGAGTTTTTGCTTTGCATAGACTTAAAAAAAACTGGAAAAAAATGCATAATGTGTACAGAAAAATGAGGAAAAAAATAATAAATCACAAATACAATAAAAGGGGGGGATGTTAAATGGCGGAGACAGAGCAGATTTTATACGAATTTACAATAAAATGAGAAAACACAGAAACCCCAGAAGAGCTGCTGCTGGGCGGCCATTTACCTGACGCCACGACCACACTGTAGTTATCCTGGAAGCCATTCTCGGCTTTCACCTTCTCTTTCTCCTCGTGGTTTTTCTTCTCCTTGTCATCTTTCTGCTCACTTATCAGCTTGGCGGTGATACTTGGCGTATCTAACAGGAGAGGAAACAAGCGGAGAGGTCACATAGGGAACCATATCAGAGGGAAGGGCAGATGGGAGCGCATGAAGGATAGCAGCTAGTCGTGTCTGAACAGGCGACCAGTCTCAGTTACTCAAACATGGCCGACAAACCTGAACACCATGATTTCCTAAATAAGAAAACAGCAGCCAGTCTTATTTTTACAGTGGAATTACAGTAGATCTGCCACCTCCAAGGCCAAGGGACATCTTCCTGGCAAAGAGTAATATAGTCTGATACACAAGGTGCTGCGGCGGTGTCCCATCTCACAACGCGACCACAGGGCAGGATACTGTCATGCAGGGACACCTTTCTAGGGGCTTATACTGAAGCCATTACCTTAGGCCTGAGAAGAGCTGGTGCCGACCCTGCAGAAACGTGTTTAAAGGGGTACTCGGGTGAAAATCTTTTCCTTTTAAATCAATGGGATTCAGAAAGTTTCATAGATATGTAATTTCTATTTAAAAATCTCCAGTCTTCCGGTACTTATCAGCTGCTGTATGTCCTGCAGGAAGTGGTGTATTCTCTCCAGTCTGACACAGTGCTCTCTGCTGCCACCTCTGTCCATGTCAGGAACTGTCCAGAGCAGGAGAGGTTTTCTATGGGGATTTGCTGCTGCTCTGGACAGTTCCTGACATGGACAGAGGTGGCAGCAGAGAGCACTGTGTCAGACTGGGGAGAATACACCACTACCTGCAGGACATACAGCAGCTGGTAAGTACTGGAAGACTGGAGATTTTTAAATAGAAGTAAATTACAAATCTGTATAACTTTCTGACACCAGTTGATTTGGGGGGGAAAAAAAAAAAAAATTTTTTGCTGGAGTGCCCCTTTAATAAGAACTGCCAGTGATGTCTATAGAGCTGAGAGGATGTGAGCAACACTAGGACATCTGATATAAAAGTGAGTCGTCCGACTATCTGAAAGACAGCCGTCAACTTACATCACTAACGCAAAATACAAACTATAAAACAAGATGCCATAAAAGAAAAAAGAGCGAGAAAAGTATCGGCGTATAATCCGCGCTGTGTAATAGAGATAGGAATAAGATGTAGTTATTCAAGGTCTAAAAAGGAGGAAGATTTATCAACCTGAGGATCGGCGACGTCCATCACTTCTGCACACCGCCCCATGATCGCACCGTCCTTGACTTTGGAGACATTTTAGGAATCTGTATATTTTGGGCCAATAATCGTGTTTTTCTGAGCAGACGTCTTCGCTGGCTGAGCTGCACTAAGTTTTATCTGGGACATTTTCATGGACGTGACTCAGAAGGCAAACACGGCCGTAACTGAGCGGATTGCCGCTTCTTGTAGAAAGAAATAAATGCAGAACACTTGACTTCCATCCAATTAATTGTCCCCGGCCAGACAGTAATGTCATAAATAAAGCCGGAGAGCGTGGAGCCCAGAAACAGGGGAGCAGTCGTGGCTCTGGTCTGATAGAACGGCCAGGACTATCTGTGTACGGTTACAGCAGCCTTCCCAACGGCCAGGACTATCTGTGTAGGGTTACAGCAGCCTTCCCAACGGCCAGGACTATCTGTGTAGGGTTACAGCAGCCTTCCCAACGGCCAGGACTATCTGTGTACGGTAACAGCAGCCTTCCCAGCGGCCAGGGCTAACTGTGTACGGTTACAGCAGCCTTCCCAACGGCCAGGACTATCTGTGTACGGTAACAGCAGCCTTCCCAGCGGCCAGGGCTAACTGTGTGTGCTTCTATTTCACTTTTTGTACATTGTTATGGGGGCGGCCATCTTGCCTGGACTGTTCTTAACAGCATTTGGTGACATGCTTTACAGGAAGCCTCATGGACATAGAGGACAATATACAGACTCTGTCCCCTTGAGATGAATGTGAGACATTACTGAGCGCGCTCTGTGACCTGTGAAGAGGTCATTCCACAGGGAGCTGCTATTGTCTCCTCTATCTACTGGTGTCACATGACGCTGCAATGCTGTACAGACCACTTTACTGCAGCCTCCTCTTATCACCACAGACACAACAGGAAGTCTCAGCTTAGTTTTAGCCCCAGTGGTAAGAGTGAGAACTGCAACATATCAGGATTATTTTATAGTAGATAGAACAGGGCTCCAGATGGCGACCAAAATGGTCGCCAATGCGACTGACTTTTTGCAAATGGCGCCCAGATTTATTAATCTGGGCGCCATTTGCGACTGGCCCCGGCGGCGGCGCGCTGTCTCTTTAAGATGCGCGGCTGATGCGCTGATGCGCAGCTGCCGGGGGTGTCCCGTCCTATCCCCGGCAGCGCGGCGCATCAGTGAGCTGCCTGGGGCCCTGACTTCCGGCACAGGAAGCGCGCGTCAGAGACGCTTCCTGTGTCAGAAGTCACAGCCCCGGCGTACAGGAGCTCACTGACGCGCCGCGCTGCCGGGGATAGGACGGGACACCCCCGGCAGCCGCGCATCAGCCGGGGACAGCGTCCGAAGAAGAAGAGGATCGCCGGGGGAGCGGGTTGTCAGGTGAGTTTGTGTGTTTGTTTTTTTTTAAATACTGCTTAGCATAGAGGAAAGGGGGGGGCATCTATAATGGGGGTAGAAGAGAAGGGGGGGCATCTATAATGGGGGGAGAGGGGGGCATCTATAATGGGGGGAGAAGAGGGGGCATCTATAATGGGGGGGGAGAGGGGGCCATCTATAAGGGGGGGAGAAGAGGGGGCATCTATAATGGGGGGGGGGGGGGAGAGGGGGAATCTATAAGGTGAGGGGGTATCTATAATGGGGGGAGAAGAGGGGGCATCTATAATGGGGGGGGAGAGGGGGCCATCTATAAGGGGGGGAGAAGAGGGGGCATCTATAATGGGGGGGGGAGAGGGGGAATCTATAAGGTGAGGGGGTATCTATAATGGGGGGAGAAGAGGGGGCATCTATAATGGGGGGAGAAGAGGGGGTATCTATAATGGGGGGGAGAAGAGGGGGTATCTATAATGGGGGGGAGAAGAGGGGGTATCTATAATGGGGGGGAGGAGGGGGCATCTATAATGGGGGTAGAGGGGGTCATCTATAAGGGGAGGGGGCCATCTATAAGTGTAGGGCAAACTGGCTGCAGACACTGGGAGATAGATATATGCACAATTATTATTATCAGGGCCCCTCAGGTGTCTGTATTGTAGGGGGTCACTTGCATTAGTCACTAGGTGAGAGATATATCTATTTATATACACATCTTGTGGGGGGTCACTATGGCTGCAGTCATAAGTCTAGCTCAGTATGTATAGACTGTTGCAAGCTTTTAAAGGGAACCTGTCACCCCCCGTGACGGGGTGACAGGCTCCCAACCCCCCGTTAGAACCCCCTATACTCACCTCATCGCGCCGGGTCCCGCTTCTGGAGGTGGTCAGGTCACGGAGATCTCAGCCGCTGCAGCCCGGCGCGCGCGCTGAGAGATGAGTCCAACGCTCATAGAGAATGACGGAGCGCTGGACTCTCCCGTCATTCTCTATGGGCGTTGGACTCATCTCTCAGCGCACGCCGGGCTGCAGCGGCTGAGATCTCCGTGACCCGACCATCTTCAGAAGCGGGACCCGGCGCCATGAGGTGAATATAGGGGGGTTGGGAGCCTGTCACCCCGGCACGGGGGTCGACAGGTTCCCTTTAAGTTCAAGTTCAGAAGAGTAAGCCTCATTAAAAGGCTAGCCAAGTGAGGCTGAAGTACTGAGTCAGACTGTATATGGTTGTCAAGTTGCAAGTTTCCATGTTGAACGTTTTAAAACTAAGAAAAGAAAGAATCTAAAGGAGGAGGAGGCTGCCGCGGCCTCTGCACACAGTAAGTCCCATTTAACATAACATTAATTTTACATAGTTTAAAATGTTGGCGACCAAATATTCTATTTGGCGCCTAAATTTTTCAGGTTAGGAGCCAATGGCTCCTAGGTAAATTTTTTAGTCTGGAGCCCTGTAGAAAAATGGAAAATGAGAAAAAATGTCACCAAAAATGTTTAAAAAATCTGTATAACATAAAAACATTAATTATACAGTAAGTCAATTTCTAAAGAGACTGTCCCTTTAAATGTTTAGAATACTGAATAAAGCATTATGGGAATTCTTAAGCAAATATAAAAGTTTATTTTCGGCACTGATAAAACACAAAGTTTCCATAAATATTTATGCATTGGGTGAAAAAAGTCAGGAAAGTATTGATAGGGATCCTAGAACCTGCCCATAGCAGAGCGGCACAGGCTAAGGTGCCACCGCACATCAGAGCACAGTGGACCATAGCTGAATGTGTCAGTGGGCCTGTGAGGGTGCGGAGACATCAGAGAGAGGAGTAGTGGATATGCTGGATGCCAACATGCCCGGCTCTTTGTTCCCATAAGAGATAGGGGAGTAAACTCCTGCCAGACCCCATCATAAACACCAAGTATTCATTTATAAGGGTCTTACGGAGCAGCTACTGGTTGAATAAGTATTTGTGGTATAGAAGATGAATGGGCACTGGCTCCAGACCATTTTATCTGCCATGGATTTGCTGAGGGTCTCACCCTATGCACCCCGTATTATCAATCATATAGACCACTATGATGCGGTCAGGTCAGGAAACCTTAGTTTATACTCAGAATGTCAGAGATCTTAACCTGGAGAACTTAAAGGTAACATGACATCACACTGTCTCCACTGTGCATCATTAAAGGGAATTTGTCGCTAGGTTTATTCCACCTTAAATGAGGGCGGCATAAACTAGTGACAGACATACTGGACAAATCGGTGTATTACTGACATCAATCTGATCAGCCGTTCTCCTAATATGCAGGAGAATAGGATTCTTACCACACCCCTCCCCCCAGCCGCTGATTGACAGCTAACTGCCTATACACAGCATGGAGAGATAACTGCCAATCAGCTGGTGGGCGGAGTTTTCTGCTTCTCATAAATATCCAGGACTACTGAGCACACGCACATAATGGAGAGGACTAGTTATTGTCCATGTTATTCAGGAGGAGATCTGCCCATTTTAAGTACATGGATGCCACACATTATACGCATTATTAGTATGGAAGCACAAAAAAAAATAAAAAATAAAAAAATCACTTCTCTCTTACCAGAGACCCGGTCAAGCAGTTCCGCCAGAGTAGTAGAGATCGGCAAGTGGAGAGTGCGGAACTTGTGTCCTGCTCCGTACATGGGATGCTGGATGATGTGACTTGTGGCGTTGATTCTGCCTTTGTACAACTGTAAGGAATATAAGAGACTTCCATTACTGATGGTCTCACATAAAATGGCCACCTAGAGTATGTAATATATATATATATATATATATATATATATATATATATATATATATATATCACTGATGACTGTCTTACATGAGTTCCCCAACACTGTACACTTTAACATGATGATATCTCCCAGAGATGTTACCCAGTTCAGTCTCCGGGGATCGACTACAGTGCACACAATGTAAGGAGCCGTGTTCACTTCTACTTGTGGCCAGATTTGTACAGTGATTGTTTCTTAGTGTATGCTGCCACCTGCTGGACAGTACAGCACCTTGCAAGCTGCTGCGACTTACTAATAAAAGGATTTTTTTTAAATGCAGTCCGGACCATGTATAGTTTAAATTCGTACCACATAAAATCCCATAGAATTGTATAGATTGACAAGAAAACTGCTCATTTTAGACTGAATCAATACTGCTGCCGCAGTTACATCAGGGGTGCGAGACAGGTGAGGCCAGGTAGCGTCATCTATAAGGACTCTTCTACTTTCTGCTCAATATGCTCGGCTGTCATGTCGGAGGAAACGCTAAACTCCCGCAGTAAGTATACAGGGTGTGTGTGAGTAGATCTGATTTAGTAATATTATACGAGTTCTCATAAGGACAGCAGGCCGGGTTTTAAACAGAGATGAGTGAACATGCAGTAGGTTTGCGCAAATTTGATGATGCGGCCTGGGGAAGCTGAACGCAGCCTGGAGAAGGTGGGCGCGGCCTGGAGAAGGTGGGCGCGGCCTGGAGAAGGTGGGCGCGGCCTGGAGAAGGTGGGCGCGGCCTGGAGAAGGTGGGCGCGGCCTGGAGAAGGTGGGCGCGGCCTGGAGAAGGTGGGCGCGGCCTGGAGAAGGTGGGCGCGGCCTGGAGAAGGTGGGCGCGGCCTGGAGAAGGTGGGCGCGGCCTGGAGAAGGTGGGCGCGGCCTGGAGAAGGTGGGCGCGGCCTGGAGAAGCTGGGCGCGGCCTGGAGAAGCTGGGCGCGGCCTGGAGAAGCTGGGCGCGGCCTGGAGAAGCTGGGCGCGGCCTGGAGAAGCTGGGCGCGGCCTGGAGAAGCTGGGCGCGGCCTGGAGAAGCTGGGCGCGGCCTGGAGAAGCTGGGCGCGGCCTGGAGAAGCTGGGCGCGGCCTGGAGAAGCTGGGCGCGGCCTGGAGAAGCTGGGCGCGGCCTGGAGAAGCTGGGCGCGGCCTGGAGAAGCTGGGCGCGGCCTGGAGAAGCTGGGCGCGGCCTGGAGAAGCTGGGCGCGGCCTGGAGAAGCTGGGCGCGGCCTGGAGAAGGCGGGTGCGGCCTGGGGAGGATGGATGCAGCCTCAGTTTCTCCAGGTAGGAGGAGTCATGACGAGCGATGGGTTTTGCACAATCCCGCACTTGCTGCATGCTCACTCATCTGTACTTTCAAACACAAATAAAGGAAAAGATTCACAAGCGTTGAGAAGATGATCACTATGTAAAACCTGGACCCAGAAAATAATGGGGGACATCCCAGGTGTCCTCAGCCGTGACCCTGTGTCCAGGGATACTTACAGGGCAGGGAGACTGAAGGAACATGGTAACTTTCTCATCTTCCAGCATCAGCTGCAGGAAAAGTCTTCGGATGAAGCCAGAGATGTTTCCGGAGGCCGGCAGATTCCCTCGCTGCGGAGAAGACTGGAAAAGCTCGCAGAGAACCTGCATACACAGACAGAGATGGTTCATGGACAATAAAACACCCACAGCCCCCCGCAACTACCGACCCCATCATGCTGAAGGGTTCCTCAAACATTGTGAAGGAGGCGGCACACCGGCCTCCCTATGGCACTGCCGCTACGGGCCTGGCCTGTGTCTTCCAGAAACGACTATATTACAGATAACATGAGGGCCTGGGCGGCTTCTGAAAGGGTTTCATTACATTGCCCAACAGGTTATTAAACAGCTTAAAGCACAAGAGAAGAGACGACAACACAAAGAAGACGAAACGCAGCCAAAGATTACAGACTACATTAGAAACAACACAAGAGACCCGTGTTCTATTCTGATCATACATTGTGATCCATACGTTACTTGTCAGCAGCTTACACCTCCGACAATGGTTAAAAAATAAAAATAAAATCCTGAAATCCAGTAGACAAGCTATACAATACAGCGCCAGCCATCTGTGATACAGGAGCATTCTCCTGCCCTCGCAATGGCCGCAGTATCTCCGAGCAACAGCCAGGGGGGCATCAACCATCTCAGGGGTCTAGGCAGGGGTTTGGCTCCAAAAACTCAACAAAATCTAAATGTGAATTCGGTCCAACACCATGTCAAAAAGACGATTCAGTTGTCAGCTGTGATGCTGGAGCCACATTTATAATGCAGGTTTGGTTCAGCCAAGACTGAGGTGTAAGGCGTGCAATGGTGCTCTGTACACTATGTCCTAGGAGCTGTAACAGAGCCAGGTTACTACAGGGACCCCCCATGCAAACAGGTGGGAGAATTAAGACCCCTTCCTTCCTTCCTTCCTTTCTTTATTAAAAAGTAAAATGTCATAAAAACAAAAAACTTCTCACACATAACAAATAAAAAGTCCTCCAGCCCTGAGGAGGTACATCCAAGTGTAGCCCCAGTAGTTGTAGCCAGATGAACGCTGTAAGCCCACCATCCCGCCATGCAAACTTACAGGTGACAGTCCACCAGCATCTGAGATGCAAATCAGACCAAGTGGTTTATTGGCATCATCCGATACAGAAGAAATCTTTACCATAAAGGGCCGGCTTGTTATACGTAGAGCCTGTGTGATCGAAACATAGAATTTTATCTGTATCGGATGAGGCAATGCCAATAAACCATTTGGATTGATTTACTTCACGGTCGCTGGTGGACCGTTTCATCATCATCATCATTACAGGGACAGATTAAAGGTTTTACTCGATCAAGAGACCATGTAAAACGTTGCAGTGCAGCAACCTCCATAATAAGTAAGAAGACTGACTATGAGGATGTGCAACCCTCTGCTCCCTGCTCGCTCCCCTGATTGGTGGAGGGCCCCAGCAGTGAGACCCCCACTGATCAAAATGGTTTACCTTTTCTTATGACAGGTAGCCTAACTTGTATCTAGAGAGAAGAATAAAAGGAAGCTGACTGACACGAATGGTAGTTTATGTTCCAGATTTTTTTATGTATTATATCGTTGACTAGAGATGATTGAACCGACAGTAAGTTTGGGCGGGCAGGAGCCCAAACACTCGGCATCTGAATCCTGCTGCCTGGAGAAGATGGATGCCGCCGGATTCAAATGCCATGCCTTTGGGTTATTGCTAATCCAAACTTACTGAAAATTCCTTCATCTCTTCTGTTGACCTACTGAGTTTTTACACGCTCACAAGATGGAACCCCCCTGCAGACCCCGTCCTCTCACCTGTGCCATTAATCGCTGGTTATTTGGATGACAGGATATGCATTGCAAGAAAAAGGCCACGGTTGCATTCTCCACAGCAGTCCGTTGTTGAGTGGTGAGGCCGTTCCCTGCAGTGGAGTTCAGTAAAGTGCACCTAGAATTGGTCTGCTGGGAACCATTCACATGACCTGTTGAGCTGGCGCCAGAATGGCAAAGTAAGAATAAAAGTGCTGTCCAAAGAGGGTTCACTTCCGAACCCCCCAGCCAATCCTTCATAACATGGCTATTGCCAACTTCAGTCAGAAACCTGAGAATAGGTGCCACCAAGTCTGCAGTGACTGGCATCCTACTAAAGTGCTGAGATGAGTGCTGCCGCCTGAGTCTCTCCTGGGTGGTGTCCGCAGAGCTTGCAGCACAGTCTGCATTGGATATGTGGCTGAAGCAAAAGCTAACCAGGCTCCTAACAAGAAGAGAGGGTAAAGCAGAGTCCAGCAGTTGCTTGATGGCTTCTGGGGACTGTGACGAAGCAGCAAGCGTGGCCAGGTGAGACTCTGTAAGTGCAAGAGGTGCTTGTGCATTTTTCGAGTCATCGGTCAGAGCAGCATTAAGGTCTTGCTTTTTGCTATCATCTGTAATGGACAGTCTGTGCTGGCTTTGTATCGGAGGAGGGGTAATTCCCATCCAGCCCATTAGCAAAGAAAAATAACTTGGGTGAATGTGACACATAGAGCAGAGGAGTCCATCCACAGCCTTCTTTAAGACCATGTTGCACGGTAAAGACATGGACCATTTATACAGGGACCTGGAGGAGGGATAATCGTGTTAGATTATATACATGACACGGGACTGAGAAGTTACCGGTACAGGTATATGCATGGGTGCTTGTCTATCCTCACTGTACACTGGACAGTAATACATTAACACAGGTGTCAAACTTGGGGCCCTCCAGCTGTTACAAAACTACAACTCCTGTCATGTCTGGACAGCCAAAGCTTATCTCACATGTCCAGGCATGATGAGAGTTGTAGTTTTGTAACAGCTGGAGTGCCAGAGTTTGATGCCCCTGATCTAGAACATCATCATGGACCTGTAAAGAACAGGATGAGAATGTAAGGCACTTACTCAAAAAGATCTCTGTTCAGCAACCCAGGCAAGTCATACTCCACAGGAAGCTCATAACTGTGCCATAAAATGGCGGCTACGCAGTGCAAATGAGAGGGCGATGGCATCAAGAGACCAAACTCTCTTGTTGAATTGTTTGGAGGATTGAAAGTGCTACGTCCACTTCTTTTCAATGAGGCCACTCTGGCAGAATCACTCACCCACTTCAGCAGAGCTTGGATTCTAAAATAAGAGAAATCCATTAGCAATTACCAGACAACGTCCTTATCAAGTCCAAAAAAAATTACATTGTATTATCCATCCAAAACGTCAACCTAGAATTACTAAGGGTCCATTTACAGGATCAGAGATCAGCAAGATCAGCGATAGTTTGCAGTGCCTATACATGGCACAATTAATCGAGCGCCCGGGCTACACGAGCTATCCTTAAATCATTTGTGTGGCCATGGAAACTGCCAGCACAGGCAGGAATATATTGAGGTCTGGGATATAAATATATCAGTGCTGATTCCAGATTACACAGGCAGTGCATACTTACCATCAGCGACGCTGTGTGATCCGGCACTGTCAGCTTCCATCCTGCTGCTATAACTACAGGCAGCCAGAAAGATTGACAGTTGGAAAAGGCAGGGCAGTGACAAGGAGCTGACAGTGCCTGATCACACAGCAGCACTGATGGTAAGTATGCACTGCTGTGTGACCTGGAAACACGCATATATCTGTGCTGTCAGTTTCCCTTTGCTATCGGTCACATGACTCCTGGTTACACAGTAAGATGTGCGGCCAATAAAGATCCATTACCACACAGACTGACTGGAGATATCTTAGATGGCAAACACATACATACTGCTGTCTATCTAATGCTATAAGACACACAGGTAGAAAATGGATGCAATACCTGTCCTTGGTCCCAGGATCCTGGGTAGTCCCCAGCTGATACAGGATATCTATGGTGGAATCTGAGGACAATCCATTAAGCCTTCCGAATAGCAGAGGACTGTTCAGATCTGTGACATCACAAAGAAAGAGAAATGATTGAGCTGTCCGACCGATCCTCTCTGCATTATGGAGAGTGCGTGGACCTACCTGCAGGGTCACTGCCAGACGCAGCACAGTTACGCAGAAGGATGTCAATGAGGCGAAGCCCGATCCTGGTAGACTGAAGTCCGATCTTCACCAGCACTGCCTCGATGTTGGGCGAGTGCATGCCACAGTAGGGAGACATCAGTAAGGCAGCGCATGTCTGTAACAGATTGGCCGTGGGCGCCGCAGCACTCGCCATCATGGCTTCCAGTTCACTGATATGAGTGAGGCAATGATGTAAAAGCCGCAGCCAGCCGATACTATGGGGAAAAAAACACAACACTGCTCAGTAATAAAAACCTAGCAGAAGTGGATTCAGGCAGAACGTTACCCATAAACCCAAAAAAAGGATGAAAGAGAAAAACAAAACACATGGACCCAACTTTTATGGCAAAGCTTCCTCCAGAACGCTGCAGCAACGTCCCTAATAAACCTCTGGTGGAAGTCTAGGAACAACATGTACTAGAAAAGTTCTTAAAATTAAACCTTAAAAAGGGTGTCCTTAAAGGGGAACTCCAGAGAAAATGTTATTTATTTCTATTTAAAAATCTTCAGTCTCCCTGTACTTATCAGCTGCTGTATGTCCTACAGGAAGTGGTGTATTCTCTCCAGCCTGACACAGTGCTCTCTGCTGCCACCTCTGTCCATGGCAGGAACTGTCCAGAGCAGGAGAGGTTTTCTATGGGGATTTGCTGCTGCTCTGGACAGTTTCTGACATGGACAGAGGTGGCAGCAGAGAGCACTGTGTCAGACTGGAGAGAATGCACCACTTCCTGCAGGACATACAGCAGCTGATAACGGTTGATTTGAAAGAAACTTTTTGCCGGAGCACCCCTTTAAATGCCAATTTTGTAATCCAAGCCACTGATCTTCACCACTTATGTTCTACACGATCTGGAGGAAGTTACCGATCACTTGCAGATACATCAGGACACAATAGTTTCACCAAACTTCTGGTTTTCGCAGGAGATTTACCTTGTTTTAGACACCTGATCCTCAGACGGAAGGAACGGGTTGTTAACAGTTGCTGATGAAGTGTTTCCAAACGCCGTCAGGCCGAGCAATTTAATCTGGGAAAGTCCAAGCGTGCTGGCGTCACGAGGACGGTGGAGGCGGAGGCAGACGGCAGAGGCCACCTCCGCTTTTACTAGCTGAATTTTGATGTATGTGAGTCCGCTGGTGATGACTGGTGTGGACAACGGGAGCATGTTGACTCCATCGGCGCTTATTTCCACAGAGACTGAAGATGGACAAGCTAAGAGGCAAGGACAAAAGCAGGGAATTAGAATGGTGATTTGCTTGTTTTCAGGTTAGGTCACGGTTATGCGGCTACTTACTGGCAAGGGATGCGAGGTGAGGCTGAATGTGGATCTCCTTCAGGAGCACGGCTGCCGGCAGATGGATGGTCAGGTCGCACCAAGCTTCCTCTGGCAGGAAGATGTAAGACCAGGCAGCGGAGCGGGCTCTCCTGTGTGGTGGCGTGGCCTGTAGAAGGACCTCCGCTGGCTGAGCTGTCGGACTACTGGACGTGATTGTACCTGCCAGAACGGACAAACATTGCTCAAATAAGGAAATAATAAAAGTCTCTCATATCTGAAAGCAATATGGGTGGTCACAGACTTCTGCATTACTTGCCATTACTTTGCTTGTACAAACCCTGAAATAAAGCCATAAGTGTGGTCATTGCTGCCGGCTGTCACACAAAACAAGACAGTAAGCTTGCTGACAGATGACAACTGGGATGTCTGGTTAAATAAGACCTAGTAGGGGTTTGGTGAATTGCTAAATATAAGACCTAGCAAGTTTCTCATTGGAAGCGTGCCCGCCGAACAGAACACTGGGGCACGCAGCTGGGATTCTTTTAGCCTGCTGCCGTTGTCCCCTACCTTTACTGTCCATTGCAGAGTAGCTGCATGCAGGACATGAAGTCGCTTGCCACCAACCCCAATGTTGTCTTCCGCGGCCGTCAGTAGTGCACATACAGGCAAGGCATCAAGAGGCCCGTCGCCTACTGCCATCCCCACTGTCCCCTACTGCCAAATGTTAAGCTCCCCACATACACTCCGTCCCTGCTGTTCTGTACGAGTGTGCTGTGGTGAGCTCCCCCTGGTGTCTGGAAGCTGTATGCTGTCCCTGCTGTGCTGTACGAGTGTGCTGTGGTGAGCTCCCCCTGGTGTCTGGAAGCTGTATGCTGTCCCTGCTGTGCTGTACGAGTGTGCTGTGGTGAGCTCTTCTTGGTGGCCAGAAGCCACCATACCGTACGCTGACCCTGCTGTGCTGTCCGAGTGTGCTGTGGTGAGCTCCCCCTGGTGGCTGGAAGCCACTATACAGTATGCTCTGTCCCTGCTGTGCTGTACAATTGTGCTCTGGTGAGCTCCCCCTGGTGGCCGGAAGGCGCAAGACCATATGCTCTGTACCAGTGTGCTGTGATGAGCACCCCCTGGTGGCTGGAAGACGTATGCTGGACATGAAGTCGTTTGCCGCCAACCCCAATGTTGTCTTCCGCGGCCGTCAGTAGTACACATACAGGCAAGGCATCAAGAGGCCCGTCGCCTACTGCCATCCCCACTGTCCCCTACTTCCAAATGTAAAGCTGCCCACATATACTCTGTCCCTGCTGTGCTGTACGAGTGTGCTGTGGTGAGCTCCCCCTGGTGGCTGGAAGCCACCATACCGTACGCTGACCCTGCTGTGCTGTACGAGTGTGCTGTGGTGAGCTCCCCCTGGTGACCGGAAGCCACCATACTGTGCTCTCTGTCTATGTTGTGCATGTGACACACATAAGCGGAGGACATAAATCAGCTTATATGTTGGCTGAGAAGAGAAAGGCTGATAAGAAACCTGTTCGAATTTTCTAGTAAAAGAAAAAGAACAGCGCTCCAAGGCATAATACAGACCTCGCATCGGATGGGAGCAATGGTGAAAAGGCTCTCACCTGGTCGTGTTGTGCGATCTAGGAGGCACAACCCTCAAACAGCATGTAAGGGATCAATACAGCCAGAAAAAAACCTCCACTATATAGGCATCACCCAATGTATATCATAATGACTTATTGTAAAAACAGTTGTTAAAATGCGACACAACACGTTTCTAAAGCGTTTCCAGAGCTACAATACTGCTGTTTCCTCACACAGATGACACTTGAAGAAGAAATCAGAGCGGTTTGGAAAGGCGTTGTGTCGCATATTAACAGCTGTTTTTACAATAAATCATATGATATGATATACATCGGGTGATGCCTATATAGATGGGACTGGCACCCTATTGTACCTCGTGGTGGAGTGGAGGTTTTCTGAGAGAATTTTTCTAGTCTCTGAAAAGGTTATCCTCAGGAACGCCAATCAATATTAGATTTGGAAGGTTCCTGTTTTGAAGAGGCCACGAGGACTGAGGATAACCAGCGAAGCATTAAATATATGAATAGAAATGACAACTACTTACCGAGTGGAGCGAAGTTGTGGATTCCCTCTGCATTATCGGGCTCAGAAGCCAGGACCCTCGCCTTTAAGCTGCTGTCTGAGGTTTTGCTGGGACCAGAGTCAAGAAACTTCATGATTGTGGACACCATACTTCTGGCAGTGTTCACAATGGCTCTTGTGCTCGTCACCATGTTATTGCAGATGAGCTGAACACCTCCTGCAAAGATGAACAAAAAACAGCAGCGTGAGATCCAGCTAGAGTAAAACATATATATATATATATTATACTGACACTGTCAGATGTACATACCCATATCATGGAACGCCTTCAAGGCCTCACTTGTATCTAAAACTCTCAGGATGAACCACAGCAAAGGCTCCGACAGCTGGCAAGTAGAAAGAGAACCCTGAAGAAACCAGAACACCGTACAATCTCATCAGTTCTCTGCAGAATGGACGACTCCTAACCAGTTCCTGTGCTCAGATACAACACGTTACTGCAGTAATAACCCCGGGGGAACCCCGCCTATTCATTACACTCCTGTACTGTGTAGGGATACCTTTCATTTTACCACACCAGGCGTGAAAGTGAAATGTATGGGGTCTGTAAGGTCTGTACCGTTACAACCATAAGAAATTTACAGATTTATTGATCAGCACAAAGAGACCCCTTTATTCTTACCATTATGGGGTACATATGACTACAATTCACTTCATGCCTAAAAATCAAAGCTTTGGCCATGTCCAGGCATGATGGGAATTGTAGTTCTGCCGCAGCTGGAGGTCTGACAGATCCCCATTACTCCAATAGGGTGAAAGAGGGACTTCCCTCCTTTTCTAACCACTTAGTTATCTCAGCTGCTACTGACCATGGCATCTCTGGGGTTAAATGGGATCAGATGTTGCCCTGACTCCAGCCTGGTGTGAAGGGCTATACCCATCCCTCTATGAAAAACCGTATGAGCAAAAATAATATTACCACCGACTGCTGTGTAACACGTGCAGGCGATACCACCGACTGCTGTGTAACACGTACAGGCGATACCACCGACTGCTGTGTAACACGTGCAGGCGATACCACCGACTGCTGTGTAACACGTGCAGGCGATACCACCGACTGCTGTGTAACACGTGCAGGCGATACCACCGACTGCTGTGTAACACGTGCAGGCGATACCACCGACTGCTGTGTAACACAAACAGGCGATACCACCGACTGCTGTGTAACACAAACAGGCGATACCACCGACTGCTGTGTAACACAAACAGGCGATACCACCAACTGCTGTGTAACACGTACAGGCGATACCCCCGACTGCTGTGTAACACAAACAGGCGATACCACCGACTGCTGTGTAACACGTGCAGGCGATACCACCGACTGCTGTGTAACACAAACAGGCGATACCACCGACTGCTGTGTAACACAAACAGGCGATACCACCAACTGCTGTGTAACACGTACAGGCGATACCCCCGACTGCTGTGTAACACAAACAGGCGATACCACCGACTGCTGTGTAACACGTGCAGGCGATACCACCGACTGCTGTGTAACACGTGCAGGCGATACCACCGACTGCTGTGTAACACGTGCAGGCGATACCACCGACTGCTGTGTAACACAAACAGGCGATACCACCGACTGCTGTGTAACACAAACAGGCGATACCACCGACTGCTGTGTAACACAAACAGGCGATACCACCAACTGCTGTGTAACACGTACAGGCGATACCCCCGACTGCTGTGTAACACAAACAGGCGATACCACCGACTGCTGTGTAACACGTGCAGGCGATACCACCGACTGCTGTGTAACACAAACAGGCGATACCACCGACTGCTGTGTAACACAAACAGGCGATACCACCAACTGCTGTGTAACACGTACAGGCGATACCCCCGACTGCTGTGTAACACAAACAGGCGATACCACCGACTGCTGTGTAACACGTGCAGGAGATACCACCGACTGCTGTGTAACACGTGCAGGCGATACCACCGACTGCTGTGTAACACGTGCAGGCGATACCACCGACTGCTGTGTAACAAATGCAGGCGATACCACCGACTGCTGTGTAACACGTGCAGGCGATACCACCGACTGCTGTGTAACACGTGCAGGCGATACCACCGACTGCTGTGTAACACGTGCAGGCGATACCACCGACTGCTGTGTAACACGTGCAGGCGATACCACCGACTGCTGTGTAACACAAACAGGCGATACCACCGACTGCTGTGTAACACGTGCAGGCGATACCACCGACTGCTGTGTAACACGTGCAGGCGATACCACCGACTGCTGTGTAACACAAACAGGCGATACCACCGACTGCTGTGTAACACAAACAGGCGATACCACCGACTGCTGTGTAACACAAACAGGCGATACCACCGACTGCTGTGTAACACAAACAGGCGATACCACCGACTGCTGTGTAACACAAACAGGCGATACCACCGACTGCTGTGTAACACAAACAGGCGATACCACCGACTGCTGTGTAACACAAACAGGCGATACCACAGACTGCTGTGTAACACAAACAGGCGATACCACCGACTGCTGTGTAACATAAACAGGCGATACCACCGACTGCTGTGTAACACGTGCAGGCGATACCACCGACTGCTGTGTAACACGTGCAGGCGATACCACAGACTGCTGTGTAACACGTGCAGGCGATAACACCGATGGAACGTAACGGAACGTAACCGATGCAGTAGGAGAAAGGATTAGGATCTTTAACCTAGAGGAATTAAGGCGAGACCCTGTGCACTGGTGGATGAATAATATTCCATTTACCTGTCTGCCCATATAGCCGCACGCCATGTAGGTAAGTATCGGCTGCAGCATGACTTGAACACTGGTGGCCTTCTTACTGAGAGTGGTGAGTATGGTGAAGAGTCCGTCACCAACCGATATGGCATCCAATCCGCCATGAAAGTTCTCATGTTTAGTTAAATGTAACCCACTTGCACCTAGAAGGAAACAAAGCAGCAAATAGATTAGACTTTAGTTTTGAAGAACAGGCTAAAAAGCAAACAAAAAATAATCAAAAACACACTGTATAGAATTTAAAGGGGTGAACTGTAAATGTTTGTGTGTGAATTTGTTTTCTCTTCAACTCATCTGGTGTCTGAAAGTTGTATAGATTTGTAATTTACCTCTATTTAATAATCTCCAGTCTTCCAGTACTTATCGGCTGCTGTATGTCCTGCAGGAAGTGGTGGATTCTCTTCAGAATCCCAGTACTTATCAGCTGCTGTATTTGCTGTCAGGAACTGTCCAGAGCAGCAGCAAATCCCCATAGAAAACATCTCCTGCTCTGGACAGTTCCTGACATGGACAGAGGTGGCAGCAGAGAGCACTGTGTCAGACTGGAGAAAATACACTACTTCCTGCAGGACATACAGCAGCTGATTAGTGAAAGACTTACAGATTTGTAAATGACTTTTATTTAAAAATCTTCAAACATTCTGGTACCAGTTAATTTAAGGGGGAAAAATGTCCGGAGTACCCCTTTAACAGAGTAAGAATCCTATAACTAAATACCAGTCTAAAGCAGAAGATGCAGCACATGCAGTTGCTCGATGTTTTACCGTTTTTTGCGATTTCATATATATGTGCCTTGCATATGTGCCTTTACAACCTTTTTGGGTGTTGATTGTATAAAAATTTAATAAAACTGAGAATTAAAAACAAAGAAAAAAAAAGGTGCAGCACAGCAGTACCCCTCACTGAGCTCACACTCTGTCCAAGTAACGTCTGAGTTATTTAGGAAAACACACAAGTATATATGTACTGATTCTAACTAGACGTCCTCCACTCACCGATAATCATGGCCATGGCGCTGCTGTTGCACTGGCCCAGGGCAGAGAGAATCTGGCTCATAATCTGCTGGTTGGCTAGCACCAGATCGGCCACATATGCAGTGGAGCTCTGCGTTGCTGAAGAATTGCCGTTGGCATCTTTTCCCCCATAGACTTTCTCTTCGTCAGAAACGCTGTCCGTTGTGCTACTGACCACAGCTGCCCGAGCACTGAACTCTTTGTTGCTTGACAGCGGCAACTGGACCAGGATATTCACCAGCTTCAGCAAGTCAAACATCAGCTGATCGCGCGTCATTTCGCCACAAACCGCTTTGGCATCACCAGGTCGAATAATATTAGCAAACAAGCCCCCAAAGCAGGCCCGGGCCCCAACCGAGCTGTCCGATCCACTGCGAGACACCACCTTGTCCGAGCAGGTGATATAGTGATGAACCAGGAAGGTGACCGATTCGATGACCGCAGAAATGGTGCCGACCGAGACCACCTCAAAGTTCTGTTCCAGAGTGAATTCTAAGAGTTTCACCTGAGCATCCAGGGGTCCTTGTCCTGTCTGAAAAGCCCCTCTAGAAAAACAAGAGAAAGCAGACTGTATAATTCTATCAAGACAAACACAGTAATGTCTAACATTAAGGGGTTATCCAGTCAGGTAAAACAATTCCTTATATACTTGTTATCTATTCAGTCTCCTTCTTCCAGTTCCCAGCTGCTGCTTTCTGCTGAAGACACAAAAAAACTGAGCAAGTTGTTCCCTTCCTACATGGCCGGCTGTCTGTGCACTCTGTAATGCTGGGAGGGGGGGTTCAGAGGGGAGACAGAGAACAGCTCACACACAGTTTTATGTGGCTTCAGCAGAAAGCAGCAGCTGAGAACTGGGGGAAGGAGACTGAATAGATAACAAGTATGAAAGGAATTGTTAGTCTCCAGGATGGGGGAGGATTCCACATTGAAATGAGGCAGAAGTAACAGTGTAGTAGTACTTGGTATAGGAAAGACGGCTGTCAACAGCTACACAGGCACAATTGACTCCTAGAGATGAGCGCAACTTGAGCCTGATCCTTCAGCATTTGATTACCGGTGGCTGACACAGTTGGAAGCAGCCCTGGGCAGTCCAGGAAAATTATTAATAACATGTATTTGTATAGCACCAAAAGATGCGGCAACGCTCCATGTCATCCACCAGTATTCCAATGCCATGATCAGACTTGAGCTGCTCCAGTTGCACTCATCTCTGACTACTAGAAATGGAAAACGTCCAGTGCCACTAAGGCTGTGCCGTTACCTCTCTGTGGAGAGTATGTGTATCAGCTTCAATAGAAATTCACTGAACATCTGAGGGCTGGTAGAAGAAAGATGGACTTGTAGTCGCGTCAGGAACTCCTGCATGGCCTGAGTAGCAGTGGGCCCAACCTGGATAGGAATAACCAGAGCATTACCAGACAATCACACAGAGAACGTCCAACACTTAGCAGGAACGTCAGCAACTCACAATCACAATGTGCAACATAATAGAAGACGTTACAAGCTGTGGACTTGTGGATGGTCTGATGTATAGCGTCTACACAACACAGGAATACAAGGCACCTAAATCCATCACCCTATGGGTAACTATGGCCCCTTACGCAATGCTGGGATCTGCGGTCCACAGAGAAGACACAATATTCATTAAAGTGTCACTGTTTGTTTTTTGCAGAAATCAATAGTCCAGGCTATTTGAAGAAACTTTGTAATTGGGTTTATTAGGCAAATATGCCTTTCCCCAGGTCCACCCCCCTCCCTCCCCTCTCTCATTTACTGCTCATTATCAGGAAGTCTTGGCTCTTTTACATCAGTCGGATCCTGTGTAACCTATGGAGAGGGGGGAGGAGGGAGATTAGTCGCCAGCAGAGAGCAGAGAACATAAGATTACACAGAGGGACCTGTATTAAAGTCGGTATTCAGAGGTCAGAGAGGTCAGTGCTGACTATCAGAGGAGATAGCCCAGTGATGTAGCTGTAAATTAACTCTTTGTTGTCCTGTTTTGGTGCCTCATATCCCCCCACCCCTCCCCTCTCCATAGAGAACAATGAAGACAGGGGGGAGAGCTTCAAACTGCTTTTTCATGATAAAAAATTTTCACCTAATAAACCCAATTACAAACGTTTCTTAAAATCGCCTGGACTATTAATTTCTGTCAAAAATTTAAACCACAGTGACACTTTACGTTATAACAACCATGTTATTGTAGGAGTGCCCTGAGGGTCCCCACTCAGCGGGCCAGGTACAGCCAGACATAGAACTGTTGTATTCCGAAACCTTAATGGTGGTCCGGGACGTAGAATAGGTATTACAGTACCTTCCCCCACCCTCCAGGTGCCACTTCTTCCTCTGCCCTCTCTATAAAGCATGAGCAACTGCATCACAATCCCTACATGAAGGCGAAACCAGCCCCCCCCATGCAGCGGAAATGGCCCTGTGATGCTGCTATTGTGTGTGGATGAGAACTATTCTCGGCCAATTTACACATGGTATTTCCACCAGATTTCTGCTCTGCAGGCTCAGTCACAAGTTTTTAGTTGTCTGTGAGCAAGCTGACGGAGCCTTAGGCCACATTCACATGCAGACAGACTATAGGACCAATGTTATCCAATGGCCCGGTCACACATCTGTAAGTGTGCATGGGGCCGTGACTGTGACACAGACCACTATGCTAATAAAGTGGCAATATGATGTTCAGTTAAGCACGGAGCACTACAGATGCACATTGGTAGTGCGGTTCTCCATCGCGGGCTGCACTATGGACATGTGAATGTAGCCTTACTTTTATGATGGCTCCTAGCACTGCACACAGAGGAGGGGATCCTGCGCTTCTATGTATAGTGCTGGAGCAGTGTCCGGCCTCGGATACTCACGGTGCCATGTACTGGGCTCGAGTACAGACGCAGGTGGGCGAGTAAGTATGGCCTCCTCATCTTCCTAAGCACCATGTCAAGCACTAGGTCACAGCTTCTTAGCCGGCTGTGTAACCTTACCTGAGGACTGTGCTGGTTGGTCCCATGAGGGTTTGTTCCTGAGAGAAATTTTACAAGGACATGGAGGAGGTTTGGGTCTGACACTAAGAGCTGGGCAGTGTTTTCCTGAGCTCCGATAGTGCTGCTGGCTCCAGCTAGGAGAGAAGGAAATGTGCACAGAAGTTACAAAACTAGCAGAAGACTAGACAGAGAATTCCTCCAACCTCTAGATATCATATACTTCTGTTATTTATGGTTCACACGTCATGTTAATTTTACTGAACATACATTAAAAAAACAATCGAACCCTACAATATTCTCCAATGGCCGAGACAGACAACTTACAGTGCAGCTGCATGTTTGTCATAAGAGTGAGGCTATGAAGCACAAGGCACCATGTCCGCAGTAAAGTGTTTGGATGCCAGGCCAGGACTGTCAGAAAGCTGGTTATAGAGGCTGGAAATAAAAGGAAACGGCATCAGGGTTATTAACGGAAGACAATGGGAGAGAGACAATGGGGGGGGACAATGCACTGAAGAAGTGAACAGGCGGCCCCAGGTTGGTGACAGAAACAATAAGCAGATATGTTTAAAGGGGTGATCTAACTTAATGGTGGCCACTATAGAGCAATGAAAAGGGGACATTATTAGGTAAGGATACGTGCACACTACGGAATCACAATAGAAAGCGCATTGCACAGCTTCCATCCGCTCACATACTCTGGAGGCTGCTTGCGTCTCTGCCTGTGCCATAGACTCAATTCTATTCATGAGCGGATTCCATCGTCCATCCAAAGAATGAACCTGACGGGTTTCCGGCGTGATTTTGTAGTGTGCACATACCCTAAGGGAGTAACATTTTGAAGCTCTATAATGGCCAAACTATAAAACGATGAACATGCTGATCACAATCCTAATAATGCTCAGAGACATCTGAAGAGCTGTTCGTCCCAACATACCAAGCTAAGTAGTGAAGACCCCCCCCTAGGCCGGCAGGATTCCGCTATGGGGGTGGGGGGTGCTTCCACCGCTATGGACACGGATTAGCTGGGTAGCGGGGGGGGGGGTTCTTCCACCGCTATGGACACGGATTAACTGGGTAGGTGGAGGGGGGGAACCTTCCATCGCTATGGACACGGATTTGTTGGGTAGCTGAGCAAGACTGAATACATCTGGATGTGCTGCACAGTAGGGGCCGGAGCTCAGTGATCCCGGCGTTGGAATGGCAGGAAGGGAAGCATTTATGTCCTGCCTAGGCAATTGCATAAAAATCATGCTGCCTGGGTGCCCTGCACTGTCCAAGTAATGACTGACACATCCCACTGGTTATAGGAACAAGGATTGCAACATTGTAAATGACCTTTAATCCAGCAGCAGGACTAATAGACACCCCGCTACTTCTGCTCTTTTGACATACATGAACCAAGGGGATCGCACCAGGTTCAGAGAAACCACAGCTCAAAGCATTTCCAAAATTTTTGTACCTTGATTGAGAGCGATAACTGGCACTCGATTAGCGTGGTATAAGAACAGGTCACTGCCGCTTTCCTTGCCTCCGGTGGAGCTAGAATTCAGGCTCAATGTGAGCCATAACTGTAGAAGAGACTCCAGCTGTGGGGAAACAATGAGGAACAGTTCTCCAAAAGACAAGACATCTGTGCTGCACTACAAGTAACCAGAACGAGACTTACACCCCATCACTCCGGCTGTAACTATTATTAACAGTACAGCAAAATATACAAAATTTACTCCAAAAAGGATTGTACTCTGACCAATAAATGTCTATACCCCTAGGTGTAATACTTACAGTGGAAAAGATATAAGGCACTGATTAAAAAGGACAACTCCGGGCAAAATCTAATTTTTAATATGTTATAACATAAGGAAAGTTAGACAAATTGCTAATGTCCACTTATTATGGGAAATGCACATATAGTGCTATTTTTCCTCAATTTAGTACATCAGGCAGGCTTCAATTTGTCTAAAACATTGTGACATCACGAATCAGGTGTAATTCATATGAAGTGTCCAGCAGGGGGCACAGTGTAAGGAGAAATTGCATTGTAAAAATAACTAGGGCATTTAGTCTGCTTTTATTCAAAAAAATACATCTATAGTGCCCGCCCTCCAACGTCCTCCCACCCTGTAGTGTAACCCCTAACCCCCACCTCCCCCAAGGACCCCCAAACTGCCCCCTGGGCCACTTCAAACGCATCAAGTGCCAGCAGCTCTATCCACGGTACACAGGACGGGGCTGCTGGCACTTGTGGTGCGTTTGGGCTGGCCCCTTTTCAGCCCACAAAGCGCCACCCCCCCCTCTCCCAGCAAGCAGCCTCCCCGCCCCGTTGAAACTCCCCCAACTCCCAAAAGACCCCCAAACTACCCCACTGCTATAAACTTACAAAAAAATCATAGATTATGTCTATACCCTACAACAAAGCTGCTCAATACCAACCTGGACATGATGCACTTGCAACATTGAAAAGAGCTTGTTGAAACAGGTGCTCAGCATTGGAATGGAAGACGACTGAACAATTAGCTGGTTCGCCTGACTGGACGCGTGAAGCCCTCGCAATAAAGAGTCGTCTGTCCCAACCGAAGGTTGTGATACTGTGAATGAAGAGGAGACACAGACTAAGCCATAGGTTGTAACATGCTACTATATACAAAGCATAAAGTAAGCTGGCAGCTATACATAACAATGGTTAACTACAGAATAATAAAATCAATGTAACTCTTAATATCCTGTGTACTGAATTCCTCCCCATTGTTTGTCAGTGGTAAATAAGAACATTTATTGGTCACTTTAAAATGGGTGAAAACCCATCCTGATAATGTGTGGATCTCACCATTTATCGTAGCTCCAATGTCACAGAATAAGCCGTACTGTATACGGCTCCATGACAAAAACTTACAGAACCCCACAAAAACCGGGGACAGGAGTGCTGCTGTGTTCAGAAGAAAGCAGCCATGTTTTCTAAGCTGGTGCAACTCCCTTTAACAATTGAAATGTGGCGACACCGACCAGGTTTACTTTCTTGTAGTTAAGATTTTTTTTGAAAAAAGGCGAAAAAGGGTATAAATTAAAAATTATAAATTATATAATAATGACCAGGTCTCCTATAGGATTTGACTATTGGCCTGAACTGTACACAGCAATGCTAATGGAATAATAATTTTGTCACTGTCCCATGATGCCAATTGGAGGCCAGAAGTGACGGCATGCATGGCGCCTGGATGCTGCGGTTGCAACTGACTGTGGCGTTCAGGTGGTTAAACAGCTGGGACTAAAATTATAGCACAGCTATGAGCGGCCGAGAAGAGCCAACACTGAAAATACTGGGGTTCATCTGAACACTCTACATTTGATAGGTGCTGGTTGAAGAAGATGGATGAAGCCCAAGTCAGTCCTAGAGAAACACATATAGAGCCTATCACGCGCCAAGGCTGTCCTCTTTCTCCGCTACTATTTGCACTAGGTATTGAGCCCCTGGCATGTGCCATTCAGAGTAATCCTGACATCCAGGTGGTGAGGGTGGGAATGCTTCTCACTGATGACATTTTGCTTTCGCTGACTGAACCCCTCAGTACCCTGCCTGTCTTGCATGCTCTCCTCTCCTGGTCTGTTGTCTGGATGATGATGATAATAATAATAATAATAATATTTATTTGTATAGCGCCAACAGATTCCGCAGCGCTTAAATATATAAATACATTACAGGTTATATATTAAGTTATACAATGAATAAATTAAAATACCAAATTAGTGACCTGCTCTCACGAGCGTACAGACTGGATATAAAGTTAATACGACTAAGACTGAAGCCCTTCTCCTAAATCTCCCACATACCCTGGTGTCTCAGCTACAGGCCAAATTCAAGTACAAATGGTCCACATCGTCCCTTTAATAGCTGGGCATTAAGCTGACTCCTACTTATTCCACTTGGGTTTCTCAGCATATTTCCCTCCGCTGTTCGGGACCTTAGGGCCCTCCTCGGGAAATGGGTTTCTCAGCATATTTCCCTCCGCTGTTCGGGACCTTAGGGCCCTCCTCGGGAAATGGGTTTCTCAGCATATTTCCCTCCGCTGTTCGGGACCTTAGGGCCCTCCTCGGGAAATGGGTTTCTCAGCATATTTCCCTCCTGGGTCGGATAGCATCTGTGAAAATGACCATTTTGCCAAAGCTCCTCTACCACTTTAAGACCCTCCCGGTCCGGGTGCCCCTGAGTGAATTGAGCGCCCTGCAAGGGGTGATTTTTAGATTTATAAGGGCAAATAAGCGTAATAGGATCCCAAAGTCCGTAATGATGTCTAGCAAGTCCCAGGGGGGTTTAGCTACCCCTAATAATCTTCATTATTACTGGGCCACGCATCTCCGCCAGGTCTTGGCATGGGCCCCTCTCTCTAAATATAAAGTATGGGCGGTGATAGAGAAACTGTGGTTGGCCCCTATCCACCTGAACCCCTTCCTGTGGTCTGCCCCTCCCCCCGCCTCACCTATGCTGGGCCCGATCCTCTTCACTAGACACATTGTCCACTTGTTCAGCTAGATTTAGCCTGTACTCTCGACACTCTCCTCTCATTTCTTTCTCATCTCTTACCCTTAGAGAAAAGCATGGACTTGCCTAGGTCGGAGAATCTTTCCTACCTTGGTGTTAGACACTTTATGCAGTCGGTCGTTGGGTCCCTTACAGTTTTTAGAGCCTACAATATTTGAACAGCTGATTAGGGCAGGTGGGTCCACTAGGGGCCTAATCTCGGCTATCTATCATATTCTGAACTCGCCTGTGGGGGACTCATCGAACTGACACAAATATATGGATAGATGGGAGACTTCACTTGCCAGGACAATTAGCCCTGAGCTGTGGCAGGTGATATGGAGCAGAGCCGCCTCCTCCTCAATATGCCACTATAAATGTATGATGTGTTGTATCATACTCCTGAATTGCTTCACAGGCTAAATGGTAGTACCCCTCGGTGTGCTGGAGATGCAATGGCTCGGTGGGCTCTGTGCTCCATCTCTTCTGGGACCGCTCTCTTATCAAGGGGTATTGGTCGCATGTTGCAACGTCGCTTTCTTCGGTCCTGGACACTCCGCTTAGTTTTGATCCCTAAGTTCTTATTTAATGTTACACCAAAAAGTCTGGGTACGAAATCCACCAAACTAATGCTTCACTTATCGACAGCCGCTAAGTCGCTTATACCCTGCAAATGGAGGCAGACTTCCCTCCCATCCGTTGATGATTTGCTCGCAAGATCAGAGATATTAGGGGCCTAGAGCGACTAACAGCGTCACTGAACAACCAGATGCCGCTGACTTAGTCTGGGCTCCCTGGGAGGCTTATTGGGCTCCTACTGGTTTACCTAACTGATTAGGAGTTGTTCCCTCTCTGGCTCGCAGATATGTTCCTTATGTGCCCCCCCCTTTTGTTTTCCTTCCAGCTTACCCTCTTGTTCTTCCCATTTATGTGTCTCCTCATCATTTCTGGTTAATGGCGTCTTGACTTTTTATACCATCAACCTTTACTGGTGAACTAAGTTGAATTACTGTTTCCCACGGTTATGCTTTCTTACTTTTGAATGTTCTACATTTCTATTGGGGAAGTGCAGCATGTTCTGGGCTGGTGTAGTCTGCGTTAATGTGATTCTCCGGAACTACTGTTTGTATTGTTTATTATTAAAAAATGTCAATAAAGATTACATAAAAAAAAAACAAAAAAAAAACCCACATAGCCTATGGTTGTCTCCATGTTTTCCAGACAGCCTCAGGGCTGCATCCAACTTCTTCACCCACTGGTAATTAAAAGCAGAGTGTTCAGGTTCATATGAACCCCAGTATCCTGGAGGTCCTAGTCAGCCGCCAGTTCCTGAGTCAGCTCTACAATTTTTTAACACAGATGTCAGGAATCTTTGAGGGGTCGAGATTTAGAATTGTAGTTCCTGCAATAAGTTTCCCTAAGCTTCTAATAATGTTCTGCTTCCTGTATAATGGTATCAGCTTATGCATAATCATTTCAGTAAGAGAATTCAGGAGAATAATTCCTTATTTTGGGTAGGTAATAAGTTGTGTCCCTGACATCCGACCCTTGGATGCCTCCCTATACCATAGCAGAGGGGTTATTCACTTACACGTTGGTGATGAATTGGTTAGCGCTTGTAGAATAGAATCGGCCTCGAGAGTCGACATCATTTTCAACATCAACTCTGCTTGCTGTTCAAGACCGACCTCCAATCGGGCATCGAGAGCTGGAGGGAAAATACAGATTTATATAGAATAAAGCAGCTAAGGCCAGTGAGGTTTACTGAAAGGGGTAGTGCGGTGTTAGAAAATTATTCCCTAAATAACACACATTACAAAGGTATACAACTTTTTAATGTACGTTATGTTAGTGAATGGCCCCCTTCCCCGTGTTTCCCCCCACACCAGACCCGAAGTGTAGTGCTCTATACATACCTGATTCGTGTCGACCCGTCCGCCATCTTGTGGACAATGACGTCATCTTTGGAAGTTAGTTATGCTCAGCCAATCGCGGCTGAGCAGCTGAAGACGCGGCAGAGAGAGGAGGGCATGAGGGACCGCTGCAGCGGTTCGGCCGGTCTCCCGAAGATTACATCGTTGTCACAAGATGGCGGCCGGGGGTCGACAAGAATCAGGTGAGTATAGTGCATCACACTTCGGGGTCTAGCGTGGGGGGGGGGGGGGGAACACGGGGAAGGGGCCATTCACTAACAACATACATTACAAAGTTGTATAACTTTGTAATGTGTGTTATTTTGTGAATAATTGCTTAGCGCCGCACTACCCCTTGAAGCTTTATTTAGTAGCCTGCACGTCTGGGTTATTCACTAATCTTATACAAACTTATAAAAGAAGCCGCAAATTGTAATGCTGCCGCAAACCATATGCTACTCATTAAAGGGGTATTCCAGCCCGGCCGTATTTTTCAGATATGGCCGGGGGTGGGTATTTGGTTATGGATGCCGGAGGTCACCCCCGTCCCGCCTCCTGGTCTGAGCTGCAGCACGAGACGTGTCATCTCCAGGCAGCTCAGCCATTCGGCGGCTATAGCGGAGTCCCGCCTTGGCCACTGAATGGCTGAGCTGCCTGGACACATGACACCTCGTGCGGCAGCGGGATGGAGGTACGGAGCGCCGCGATACGGGACCCGGCGCTGGAACCGGGGAGGTAAGTGACCTCCGGCATCCATAACCACCCCCTCCCCAGCCATATCTGAAAAATACGGCTGGGCCGGAGAACCCCTTTAACATAGAAACAAAGTGACTGCAATAGAAAGTGCAACCTGGTGTAAAGCAGAGGACAGAATGATCTGATTGGTGGAGGAGCCGGGACATCATCTAGTAACAAGTTATTGCATCTGTAGTGTAATTATACAGAACTATATATCCATACACAAAACACACACCATACAAAACATGCACAACACACACGCACAACACACGCACAACACACACACGCTATACACACACATGCACAACACACACACACGCTATACAAACATGCACAATACACACATGCACAACACACACACCATACACACATGCACAACACACACGCACCACACACGCTATACACACATGCACAACACACACACACGCTATATAAACATGCACAATACACACATGCACAACACACACGCACAATACACACATGCACAACACACACACGCTATACAAACATGCACAATACACATGCACAACACACACACACACGCTATACAAACATGCACAATACACACATGCACAACACACACACACACGCTATACAAACATGCACAATACACACATGCACAACACACACACACGCTATACAAACATGCACAATACACACATGCACAACACACACACCATACACACATGCACAATACACACATGCACAACACACACACCATACACACATGCACAATAAACACATGCACAACACACACACCATACACACATGCACAATACACACATGCACAACACACACACACGCTATACAAACATGCACAATACACACATGCACAACACACACACGCTATATAAACATGCACAATACACACATGCACAACACACACGCACAATACACACATGCACAACACACCATACACACATGCACAAAACACACACACGCTATACAAACATGCACAATACACACATGCACAACACACACACACACACCATACAAACATGCACAATACACACATGCCCAACACACACACACCATACAAACATGCACAATACACACATGCCCAACACACACACACACACACACACACACCATACAAACATGCACAATACACACATTCCCAACACACACACACACACCATACAAACATGCACAATACACACATGCCCAACACACACATGCACAATACACACATGCCCAACACACACACCATACACAATACACACATGCCCAACACACACACCATACACAACACACACACACCACACACGCTATACAAACATGCACAACACACACACACGCTATACAAACATGCACAACACACGCACAACACACACCATAAAAACATGCACAACACACACCATACACACATACGCTATACACACATGCACAACACACACCATAAAAACATGCACAACACACACCATACACACATACGCTATACACACATGCACAACACACCATACACACATGCACAACATACACAACATACTCCCATGCACAACACACACACACACACAACACACACACACACACACACACACACACACACACACACACAACACAAACATACACAACACATGTCAATGTCAGTACAGAACTCTCACCTTGCGACACAGATACGGTCACTGTCTGGGCACCATTTTTTTCTGTACTGGCTGCTGGTTTTGCCACGGGAATTCCAACACCTCCTATGTATGGATTGTAATTGTAGGTACCATAATCGGCGCCCCAATAATCATACCAGGTACTGCTGATTGGCTTTTGGTGGAGAGAAGAAAGAGTCAATGACTTCTTCTAATATCTTATAAGACATATACAGGATACAATTGCAGACATGAAGCCAAGCCGATCCTCTCAGACACTGCTGTATGTATATGCCTTACTGCTGACCATTAGGGCGTAGAGAGGGATTACTTACCAAAGCAGCAATTAAAGGAGCAATCTATAAAACTTTCTGAAACCAGTTTATGTGAAAGAAAAAGATTTGTAATTTACTCCTATTTAAGAAACTCTGTCTTCCAGTACTTATCATCTGCTGTATGTCCTGCAGAAGTGGCATCTTCTATCCAGTCTGACACAGGGCTCTCACCTGCCACCTCCATTTGCTGCTTCTCTGGACAGTTCCTGACATGGACAGAGGTGGCAGCAGAGAGCACTGTGTTAGACTGGGAAAAAGAAAGAGGTCACATTTGTTTTAAAGGGAACCAATCAGCCCGTTTGGGCTGATATGGTTCCCTTGAGCATTGTATAAAGCACCTGGAACGGCCCCGGCACGTACCGGCCGCGACAGGTGCTTTAGAACTGAGAAAATGACTTATTCCCCGGCTCGTGACTAGATACGAGCGGGGAAGAAGTCATGGTGGACGGCTCCCCGCTCGTATCTAGTCACTGCGCTCTGCCTGTCAGCGCGCTCAGAGGGGATGATTGACAGGCAGAGAGGTCAGTTACTGGTTATGTGTCGGGGCAGGGAGAGGCGGATGTGTCGGGGCAGGGAGAGGCGGATGTGTCGGGGCAGGGAGAGGCGGATGTGTCGGGGCAGGGAGAGGCGGATGTGTCGGGGCAGGGAGAGGCGGATGTGTCGGGGCAGGGAGAGGCGGATGTGTCGGGGCAGGGAGAGGCGGATGTGTCGGGGCAGGGAGAGGCGGATGTGTCGGGGCAGGGAGAGGCGGATGTGTCGGGGCAGGGAGAGGCGGATGTGTCGGGGCAGGGAGAGGCGGATGTGTCGGGGCAGGGAGAGGCGGATGTGTCGGGGCAGGGAGAGGCGGATGTGTCGGGGCAGGGAGAGGCGGATGTGTCGGGGCAGGGAGAGGCGGATGTGTCGGGGCAGGGAGAGGCGGATGTGTCGGGGCAGGGAGAGGCGGAGTATGAGGAAGGCTCAGGCTAAAAAAAACTTGGGAGGAGGTTTTGTGAGGTAGGACCACGGGGGGAGGACAAAGGAGGTGACTGGAGGATCGGAGGCTGTGAGAGACGGTAGCAGGATATGAGGTCAGAGATACATGGAGGGGACAGGGTGCAGACGGCATTGTATGTTGTGGTCAACAACTTCTAATTAGGGATGGTCCTGGTTCGGACGGGGGTCGTACGAACCCGAACCCTCAGCAATGATTCCGGCTGTCTGCCTGCTCTGTGCGGCGGGCGGATCCAGCGGGAGGAACACCTGGAAAACTGGGATATAGCCAGAGCCATAGGCTGTATCCCAGTTTTCCAGGCGTTCCTCACGCTGTATCCATCCGCTGCACGGAGCAGGCAGACAGCGGGAATCTGATGCCGAGCGTTCGGGTTAAGCCGAACCCGAACCTCGGCGGGTTCGGACCATCCCTATTCTAATGAATTTGTTGGGTAATGGGATCCGGTGATGGGATTGGCAGCTAACTATAATTTAAGTAGCCAAAAAATGAAATTCCTCAAATAAAAAGCCCATGTGTTACTCATTAAAAAAAAGCCCTAAACTGTGTGGATATAGTGTGTGCGCTCGCTGAGATATCCCCAGTTGTTTGGTTCAGAAGAATAAATGAATTTTTCTTCTTGCTGGCAGAAAGTGGGTGTGGCCTATCCCCCATGACTGGCAAAGTGGGCGTGGCCTATCCCCCTGTCCCTGACTGGCAAAGTGGGCGTGGCCTATCCCTTATCTCCCTTGCTGGGCCCCTCCATTCACTGCCCACAAACAGTGGTATCAGATACAGAGCCCCAGCATACAGTATCACACAGTAAGATTAGATACAGAGCCCCAGCAGATGGTATCACACACAGTGGTATCAGATACAGAGCCCCAGCATACAGTATCACACAGTAAGATTAGATACATGGTGGCATGTCTCCCCTGGGTGAAGAACTGGGTACTTGTCCCTCCAGCTTCTCCCCTGCACTGCTCCTCACACACAACACCCTCAGCTCTGCTAAGTGACCTCTGTGAGCGGGGGTGGGGAAGGAGGTTTTGTTTCTGTCTGTCAGGGCTGTTATTTGATGCTGCTGTCAGAGTCTGTACACTCAGGACGGATTCCCAGGGAGGGGGCGTGTCCAGCAGGATTCCCAGGGAGGGGGCGTGTCCAGCAGGATTCCCAGGGAGGGGGCGTGTCCAGCAGGATTCCCAGGGAGGGGGCGTGTCCAGCAGGATTCCCAGGGAGGGGGCGTGTCCAGCAGGATTCCCAGGGAGGGGGCGTGTCCAGCAGGATTCCCAGGGAGGGGGCGTGTCCAGCAGGATTCCCAGGGAGGGGGCGTGTCCAGCAGGATTCCCAGGGAGGGGGCGTGTCCAGCAGGATTCCCAGGGAGGGGGCGTGTCCAGCAGGATTCCCAGGGAGGGGGCGTGTCCAGCAGGATTCCCAGGGAGGGGGCGTGTCCAGCAGGATTCCCAGGGAGGGGGCGTGTCCAGCAGGATTCCCAGGGAGGGGGCGTGTCCAGCAGGATTCCCAGGGAGGGGGCGTGTCCAGCAGGATTCCCAGGGAGGGGGCGTGTCCAGCAGGATTCCCAGGGAGGGGGCGTGTCCAGCAGGATTCCCAGGGAGGGGGCGTGTCCAGCAGGATTCCCAGGGAGGGGCGTGTCCAGCAGGAATGCAGAAATAACAGACAGAGCTGACAGGACATTCAGCTTCATGTATTTAAAAAAAAACTGTTCATTTTAGCTTATTAATGTATATTGCAAAAATTCTTATCATGACCTAAGCTAACTAATACTGAATGGTCAAAATATTTAGTTACGCTTTAAGGATGCTAAAGCACTAAGGCTGGGGCTGCATTGTTTTTGCTGTCAGTTTAACGCACCCATTTTATGTAAAAAAAAAAAAAAAAAAGAACGCAAGAACAGACTGTGAAAGTGGATGCCGTTGTACGCCAGCTGTCAAGATCTAATTTCCATTACTTACATTATTCAAAAAACAGACAAACAAACGCCAACCTGGATCCATATTTTTTAGCGTACACAAAACTGTGGTTGGTCACTAATACAAAGCAATACTAAAGCAATAATACAGAGCGGCCCGGGCCTAAACTGTTCCTGGGAACTAAGAAATGAGAATATCTGTAATTGGCGAGTATAACGGGAAGAGTTTCGATATGGAAATCTGATCACACACCTAGATTCCCTCAATAGGATCAGCATTTTATCCCTCCAATTGCCGAGTATGAGGGAAGTAACACAAACCACATTCTACATAAGATATCTATGCACAGCCTGTCATCCTCCCTCGGGAATAAGGTTACACAGCTTCCCCCATCATCTACAGCAACTTGTACACTGAAAGAGCTGAAAGTAAAACTTACCTTAAAGACTTTGGCTGCAAGAGGATCTTTTTCCAAATCAATATCTAAAGGATCAATATCAACTTCCATCAGGTCTTGTAGTAATTCAAGGTCAATTTCTTTATCTTTATCCAAAGATGACAGAGGAGGAGCACCTTTGGGTGATGAAAACAGCTTTAATACTGCCAAGTAGTGCGGTCTGCCACCTAAACCCCTGGACCATGAGGGCGATTACCGGGCAATTTTAAGGCTGTACTTTCATGTTCCTAATTCAGCTCAATGTATAAAGAATAATCATATGATAAATGTAAATCAGTGTGTTATGTGTACGGTGAGAATAGTTGTCTGTACCGTGTTAGATCTAAGGGAGATCCTTAAAGTGTCAATGTCTCCTTAAAGTGTCAATGTCACTGTAAAAATCTTGAGACAGGAGAACAAGGCAAATCCAACAGCCCCAAGAGGCCCAATGTAGCAGATAGGTAGCGGATGCACGCTTGGTAGTCCACAATCCCAAGTGCTCGAGTGAACTGGTAGATGAGGAATCCAACAGCATCCAAGCGAAGTAGCTCTTCACATCTTTCGTATGAGATCAAGAGAACAATACATGTATACTGGTCATAGAGACAGGTCAAAAGTTTTTATCAATCTGCATCTGAGTGTCCAGATCTGTACCGATTGGCAGAGCGAATGGAGAGAAGACCAAGCTAAGCGCGGTCACATGATCAGTCGGGCCCATAATTTAAGTCTTGTCAAAACTTAAAGACATGTCAAAAGATCTCTATGATGACAGTGACACTTTAAGGATCTTAATTATACCTTATGTGATGGATATGTTCATACAAAATTTTCTAAACATTATTAGAGCACTGAAACCATTGTCCCCTCCTTTAGCAGTATTCTATCTAGGGGTGACACTACCCTCCCTCATAAAAAAAATAACTGAGAATGTTTTGGGATTCATATGTTCCTTAATATATGAAGAAAAAACAATGAGATTATTTGCCCCGGTTCCCCGCCGCTCTCCTTCCAGCTGGTCCCCTCCTCAGCAGGACCGGACCCCCCAGTCATTGAGGTAGGACACCCCAGCAGTCGTGACTGGCAGAGATAGAAGATCCTGCTTTGACAACTCATTTGGTGTGCAGGAAAATGTGGTGATGACCACAGCACTGGACGGAGAGCGGCAGGGGACTGGGGTAAGGTTTTTTTTTTTTGTTTTTTTTTAATTTTAATTTAAACTGGGGATAAAATACAAAAAAGTGAAGACACTAAATGGTTCTGTCCTGAAGCTTATCCCCTTGTCCTTTCCTTCTATTACAATTACCTGTGATGTCAGGTGTTAGAGGTTCATCTACTGTCTCCACCAATGGTATAACTGAGGACTGCTGCAAGGAATCATCCGAGTCCCCCCCTGCAGCAGCTGCCTCCTCTCCCATGGCCGATTCATCCAGGGCTTCAGCTGCTATAGGTGCCAAAAGCTCCCCTGGAAGTGAAGGGGACAAGTGTTACACCGGCAGAAAGGCTGACAAGTACCTAAACTTTTCTATTAGAAACGTCTAAACTATTCCAGTGCATATTATTGTATATGGTCAGGCCCGGTACCACAAGCTTCCGATCGGGATTGGGGGGGGGGGGGGGGGGATTATGATGAAAAGGAGTAAAAAATTAAAGTGATTCCTGCTCCTGGTCGCCTGCAGCTCCTGCTTCTACATTCAGTCCCACACTGCTCCCCTCTCCTGACACTGGAGCAGCACTTGCCTGCTCTGCCCATCACTGACTAATATAGGAGACCGCTGCAGGCAGTGATTGGCTGAGAAGGTCCTGCTCCAACCTCTTGATGAGCAGCACTGGAGCCACAACGGGAGATGCAGGGGGTAGGTAAGCATCGGATTTATTACCCCTTTAGGGATGCAGCTAAATTTGGCCTTCGAGATATAATTTGCCCACAGAAGGACTTTTAATATGATGTGTCTGCAGGGGCAAAGCGTCAGCTCGACAACAATTCCTTAAAGGCTACCTATCTTTTAAACAAACTTCTGTCATGTCATAGTGAGGGTCAGGTTTCGGGAGCCGAGACCCCGCTGATCGTTATACTGAGGGGGCAGCAGCGCATAGTAGTGTTATACACTACTATGATGGAGCCCAATGGAGGTTATGGAGTAATTACTATACCAGAAGTTCCATAAGGCTCCATTATAATTCACTACTTTAGCAGTGAGACTGAGATGAAGAAGCAGAGTGCCCCTTCATTCTAGCAATCGGCGGAGGTCTCAGCACCTGGACCTTGCTACGACATGTCAGAAATTTGTTTAAATGCAGGGTACCCTTTAAATGTACAGTGGTGTCAGAAGGGGTAACCTGAATGAATGAGTAAACTCCTGATGTCCTAACAACTTGTCCTGGTTCGGGAATCTTCCTTGGAAGAATAAATGCTAGTACTAATACTTTTTAAGAGCTAAAATAAACAAACTACAATTGAATGAAGTGAGAGGGAAAGGTGAGAGGTTGTTGTGATTACCTGCTAAGATGTCCTGAAGCATACAGGTGAGAGAGTACTGGGCCCAGGCACCTCCCCAGGAGATGTCTCCTCTGTTGAAGTCTGTACCAACCAAAAGCAGCAGAAGTCTTTCCAGCTGTTGTTCATTCACGACCTCACACAAGTGTATGGTTGGACGGGTGGCATTTGCTATCCTGGCAAGCACCTGATAATGGAGAAGAAATGTGAAAACATCAGGCATGACAGGGCAAGGCCGAATCCTTTAATGGAGGAACCCACATGGCTCCTTTCTACCAACTATACAGGAACATTTCAGAAGGGCCGATATAAACTTGTAGCACAGCAACCTACTAGACACCAGAGGCAAGTATACAATGTCAGAATCTACACCTGCAAAGCCCCTACTGTATCAGTGCAAAGGCACCTACTACTTCTAGAAAGATGGCAGAAGTCAGATCATTTCCTAGCAATGCTTAGCTGACACATGATAACCAGAGATGAGCGCACCTCGAGTCCCAGCATTCTGCATTCAAACACCGGTGGCTGCAGCCCTTAGGCCTCATTCCCACGTTCTGGCTTTAGCCATCCAGGCATGAAGGGAATGGTAGTTCTGCAACAGCTGGAGAGCCAAAGGTTCCCCATCCCGGGTATATATGGACGGATAATAGAACAGTCCGTATGGATGGTGTGCAAAGGAACAGTTTCCGTCATGAATCATAATGTTGCCGGGAGCTCCGAAACCGTTTAATCTTTGCAGTACTGTCCTGACGCAGCTGCGCAGAAGTCTGAACAGGATGTGACAACAACCTACAAATACTGATGGATATAGGAAAGTATACAAGACAGCAGGACTGGTACCTTGCAGACAAACAACAAGAGGTCAGCGTGACAAGTGAAGTCCATGGATAAGAGGAAAAGAGCTAGCTTCTGTACGACAGAAATACAACGCTCATGTGCCAAGGTGAAAGGCAGCGGCTCCACTTCTGGGCTCTCCTTTGTGGCAGATACTTCTGTGTCTTGAGCAGACCGAGGCCACTCAGCGGTGCGGCGCAGGCGGATTAAGTCTTTAAAGTGCTGTGGAAGTGAAGGGAAGAAAAACCCTTTAAACATTAAATAGTTTTTTTTTAACTTTTGTTTTTTTTTTCCATTTATCATTGTCTAATAAAAAGTATAAAAACAACATAGAAACTCATTGATTTGCCTTCATCAATCTCTATACTTCTGGGCAAATATGGCTGCCGTTACAGCTACGACAGCGGTTATAACTGGTGGACAGTCCAATAGCCGTTAAGAAGGAGCAGGATCAGATCCCAAGAAGTTTCAAAGAAACACACGGCTCAATGACTTCTACTTAGAGGGTTTTTCTTGGAAGGAAAAGTAAACAACATCTGATTTGTTTCACAGAAAAGAGAAGTTTCTATCTGACCGATAAAAACAAAGATGTTCAGCAGAAACCCCCCCCCCCCCCCCCATCTGCCCTTCTGCTGTTCCTTTTATTATCATAGGATAAATATATGTACATATACCAGGCAGGTTTACACTCAGTAACTGGAAAGTTATCTACCATATCTGCTTGAAGTTTGTTCTAAGTATCTACTACTCTTTCAGTGAAATAATATTTGATTCTGATCCTGAATAAATGGCCACACACATGTAAAGCTGAATCTAGTCCTGGAAAAGTGGGAGAAGTTTCTAGGACTGGCTCCAGCTTTTCGCAGCACCCAGGTAGGAGCGGCACTGAGCAGCAGTCAGTTATAAGGCAGGGGCTGATGAGCGGATTGCAGAGATAACTAAACACTTAATTATTACTTTAAATTCACTCATCTTTAATTATAATTATCCCATTTACATCTGTGAAGAAAATCACAAAATCTGTCAAGTTTTGACAGAAAAAATTGAGCTAAACCGTGGTATTCTCCCTGTCAAAAAGGCATACCCCACAACGGAACCCAGGGGACCATTACAGGTCCATTGTGCAATGATTACAACACTCCAGGTTTTATTTGCTGCTTCCAGGGCAGAAGAAAGGAATTGATAAGGTTAACACTAAAATTTAGAGGATCAATGATTATAAATTCCATGTGTCAGAGAAATTCATCCGGATTTCGTACCAGAAGATGCTGATAAATTTCCAGACCCACAAGGGCTCTATTGGCATGGATTCCCTTCAGGATTTTTCCCAAGAGTATCCGTGCCGTAAAATATAGGACATGTCCTTGTCCAGAATTCCGGCATTGATACCCCACAGAACCCTGAGGGGTCATTCAGAATTCCGAAGATCTCTAGATGCACATCCAGAACCTCTCCAGAATTCCGGTTGCATAGCATAACAGCGCGAGCCAGCACTAGAACTCGAGCAAGTGCCGATGCTGGCCGTTTAACTGTATGTGTATACAGGTAAAGGTAGAACTGTGATAAACAGGAATGGGAGCCAATGGCATCCGGCACAATCAATTACTCTTGGGGACAGAGGCAGCATTAGACCTCCAGGTACAAGAGGCCGCTACTCCCGCAGCTCCCCCTCGGCTTCCTTACGACTGACCGCTGCTCCTTGATGCTGCTACTCAGGTGCTGAGACTTCTCCCTGTTTCCCAGGACTGGATGCCACTTTTCCCAGCACCCGGGAAGAGGATTCCCTCATCTTCCCTCATCTCTAATCATGATTATTTAAGGACTTCGATATTACAATTCAGCTGGATTTTCCCCTCCAAAAACGTAGTGTGAAGATAACCATGAAGTGCAGGAAGTTTATACCCTGAATGGTTGGTGACGGCCCAGCATGAAGCCGGATGCAGAGAGCTGAACCCCTCCTCACCTTAGACGTGGCCTGTTTCAGCTTGGCTTGCTCCACCAGCAGCTTGTATGACGACCCTTTGTTGCTCTGAATTTTCTCTTTCTCTATTTGCTCTACTAAAGCCTTCTGTTTCGCCTTTAGTAGGTTAAGTTGCTAGAAGGAAAGTTAATTTATTAAATGATATAAATAACTTTTGTCGCCTTACACTAGTGACCCCAAGCGTTGCCTCTGTGGCTACAGTCCTACCTTACATTCTTATGGGTTACATGTCATGTTAGTAAGGCCGAGTTCACACAGTACAGTTTGGTGTAGCACTGAATGTACGAGGCCTCACAGAAGACGACTGTATTCCACACCATACAGATTACCTGCTTATGGTGGACCAGCTGCTTCCTGATCTTCCTGGAGTAAAGCCGATCCAAGCTGCTGTTTCCTTTGGCGGACCGGTTTAGACTTTGTGTGTGCAGGCTATTATTTATGAAACTCCATTGATTTCCTGTATAAAAAAAAAAATCCATCATAGTTTTTATTGGTAACTGCACCAATGGACCACATTGCCCAGCAATACAGAGAGCGCCATCCTGCCTAATAACAAGAGCAGCCAGATCTCCCTCCCACCCCCTTCACTTCTCGTCTTTATCTTTGTCCTTTCAATGCTTCTTACGTATTTGTTGGCGAGATACTTCACATCCTTGACACATTTAAAGTTACAAAGCTCATATGGTCTTGTCTACAAAGACTACGTTTAGTTAAATATATAGTTTAATTGTATATTGTAGGAGGGGGAGTGGTGGAGGGGCATGGTCTGCATAGGGGGGTCTACAGCCCTGTACTATGACCCAGGAAGTCTCCCTCACCTTCCAAATCATAACAGATCCACTTCAGGCTGGGGCTTACATCAGGGGACAGGACTGTTGGGGTAATCTCTTCATAGCTGTAACCCCTCTCTCCCTGGACAGAGAGCGCTGCATGTATGTGCCCACATCTGCCCTGCTCATTCCTTCATGCTCCCTGCAGTCTCTGTCCGCCCTTGTGTTTCCATCCTCTTCATTACTTGTATAATGTGCCTGCACTTACACTCAGCTATACACACTGCTGTATAGAAGTTTCTGTCATTGTCCTCCTGCACAGCTCTGTGATTCTCACTTCACGATTAGCCCATGCTGAGCACACACCCCCTTCCCCAATGCTGTTGAAGTATTATCAGGGTTATACAGTTACTATACATTATATACCACATGCTGCTATACTGTACAGTAACTTATATATCACATATCCAACTGCTGTGTTATCAGGGTTATACAGTTACTATACATTATACACCACATGCTGATTGCTATACTGTACAGTAACATATATCACATATCCAGCTGCAGTGTTATCAGGGTTATACAGTTACTATACATTATATACCACATGCTGCTATACTGTACAGTAATTTATATATCACATATCCAGCTGCAGAGTTATCAGGGTTATACAGTTACTATACATTATATACCACATGCTGCTATACTGTACAGTAACTTATATATCACATATCCAGCTGTTGTGTTATCAGGGTTATACAGTTACTATACATTATACACCACATGCTGATTGCTATACTGTACAGTAACATATATCACATATCCAGCTGCAGTGTTATCAGGGTTATACAGTTACTATACATTATACACCACATGCTGATTGCTATACTGTACAGTAACATATATCACATATCCAGCTGCAGTGTTATCAGGGTTATACAGTTACTATACATTATACACCACATGCTGCTATATTGCACAGTAACATATATCACATATCCAGCTGCTATCAGGGTTATACAGTTACTATACATTATACACCACATCCTGATTGCTATACTGTACAGTAACATATATCACATATCCAGCTGCTGTGTTATCAGGGTTATGCAGTTACTATACATTATATACCACATGCTGCTATACTGTACAGTAACTTATAATATCACACATCCAGCTGCTGCTGTTATCAGGGTTATATAGTTACTATACATTATACACCACATGCTGCTATACTGTACAGTAACTTATATATTACATATCCAGCTGCTGTGTTATCAGGGTTATACAGTTACTATACATTATATACCACATGCTGCTATACTGTACAGTAACTTATATATCACATATCCAGCTGCTGTGTTATCAGGGTTATATAGTTACTATACATTATATACCACATTCTGCTATACTGTACAGTAACTTATATATCACAAATCCAGCTGCTGTGTTATCAGGGTTATATAGTTACTATACATTATATACCACATGCTGCTATACTGTACAGTAACTTATATATCACATATCCAGCTGCTGTGTTATCAGGGTTATACAGTTACTATACATTATACACCACATGCTGATTGCTATACTGTACAGTAACTTATATATTACATATCCAGCTGCTGCAGTGTTATCAGGGTTATACAGTTACTATACATTATATACCACATGCTGATTGCAATACTGTACAGTAACTTATATATCACAAATCCAGCTGCTGTGTTATCAGGGTTATATAGTTACTATACATTATATACCACATGCTGCTATACTGTACAGTAACTTATATATCACATATCCAGCTGCTGTGTTATCAGGGTTATACAGTTACTATACATTATACACCACATGCTGATTGCTATACTGTACAGTAACATATATCACATATCCAGCTGCTGTATTATCAGGGTTATACAGTTACTATACATTATACACCACATGCTGATTGCTATACTGTACAGTAACATATATCACATATCCAGCTGCAGTGTTATCAGGGTTATACAGTTACTATACATTATACACCACATGCTGCTATATTGCACAGTAACATATATCACATATCCAGCTGCTATCAGGGTTATACAGTTACTATACATTATACACCACATCCTGATTGCTATACTGTACAGTAACATATATCACATATCCAGCTGCTGTGTTATCAGGGTTATGCAGTTACTATACATTATATACCACATGCTGCTATACTGTACAGTAACTTATATATTACATATCCAGCTGCTGCAGTGTTATCAGGGTTATACAGTTACTATACATTATATACCACATGCTGATTGCAATACTGTACAGTAACTTATATATCACAAATCCAGCTGCTGTGTTATCAGGGTTATATAGTTACTATACATTATATACCACATGCTGCTATACTGTACAGTAACTTATATATCACATATCCAGCTGCTGTGTTATCAGGGTTATACAGTTACTATACATTATATACCACATGCTGCTATACTGTACAGTAACTTATATATCACATATCCAGCTGCTGTGTTATCAGGGTTATATAGTTACTATACATTATATACCACATTCTGCTATACTGTACAGTAACTTATATATCACAAATCCAGCTGCTGTGTTATCAGGGTTATATAGTTACTATACATTATATACCACATGCTGCTATACTGTACAGTAACTTATATATCACATATCCAGCTGCTGTGTTATCAGGGTTATACAGTTACTATACATTATACACCACATGCTGCTATACTGTACAGTAACATATATCACATATCCAGCTGCTGCAGTGTTATCAGGGTTATACAGTTACTATACATTATATACCACATGCTGATTGCTATACTGTACAGTAACTTATATATCACATATCCAGCTGCTGCAGTGTTATCAGGGTTATACAGTTACTATACATTATATACCACATGCTGCTATACTGTACAGTAACTTATATATCACATATCCAGCTGCTGTGTTATCAGGGTTATACAGTTACTATACATTATATACCACATGCTGCTATACTGTACAGTAACTTATATATCACATATCCAGCTGCTGTGTTATCAGGGTTATACAGTTACTATACATTATACACCACATGCTGATTGCTATACTGTACAGTAACTTATATATCCCATATCCAGCTGCTGCAGTGTTATCAGGGTTATACAGTTACTATACATTATATACCACATGCTGATTGCTATACTGTACAGTAACTTATATATCACATATCTAGCTGCTGTGTTATCAGGGTTATACAGTTACTATACATTATACACCACATGCTGATTGCTATACTGTACAGTAACTTATATATCACATATCCAGCTGCTGTGTTATCAGGGTTATACAGTTACTATACATTATACACCACATGCTGCTATAATGTACAGTAACTTATATATCACCCCTTAGTTGTTGGTGAGGCCCAGCTGAGGAGCCAGTTTACACTAAGTAACTATGATCTGCACTGTCCTTTTGCTGTTTGTGTAAATCTCCATTTTAGCAACATTATTAATTTATTTTGTACTTGCTTTATTAGCATATTAAGCTTGGGAGACTGATGAAAGATAGCCCTAGCATTATTTTTTAGCTTTTAAATAGACTTTCACCACAGATAGTGAGGCCCAGGCATCTTCTTGGTCAGTCTGGTGAGGCCCAGGCATTGCCTTGGTCTGTTGGGTGAGGCTTCAGTAGAAAAAGTTTAAGCACTGCTGTACAGTAACTTATATATCACATATCCAGCTGCTTCTCATTGTTTCATCTGTTCTACATGTTATTCAGAATAAATAACCATTATATTTGGGGTGTGGAACCAATTGTCAGCAGATCTGTGATTTCTTATGGGAAAATTTGCTTTGGTTTTCGGTGTGGAAATAGATTACAAGTGCGGTCCCAGAAGTCTAAGGAACATCCCAGAGGGTATACCAAATTCACATTAAGAACTACAATTGCAAAACACATGGTAAATATGCAACAATTTAATCAAAATGTATACCGACTCCTGCTGATGGCTTTAATTTTGCTGAGAAACAGTGGGTCAATGTATATAATATAGATATATATCCACATTATATGTATAGGCATGGCCTTCCTTCCACATTGTATACACTGACCCACTTTAATAATGTAGCACTGCCCCCCAGTGCCTATAGGAGCAGTGACCCAGTAGACTGGCAACCCGTTCTGCTACCAGACTCAGCCCCCTGACTCCGGGCCCCACCAGCCTAGGGCTGGAGCCATATTTTCCAGGGGACAGCATTTTTCCTTAGGGTGGCATCCAACTTCTGCAGCTACGAGTAATCAAATGCTGAACAATTAGACTTGAACGTGCGCCAGTTGCGCTAATCTCTATTAGTAACAGATACCTGAGAGGAACCTCTCCCGTTCTTTGCCATTTAAAGGTTTTTTAGAGGCTGCAGCTTCATCTTCGACAGTAGCAACATAATCCAGCAAGCGAGAAACCAGCATGACCACCCAGCTTATCATAGGAATGTCTAAGACACCTATGGAGAGATACAAAGGGAAACACTATGAACTATGTCAATGGCTTCCCATACTGATTTATCTAAACTCTGACACCAGATCCGTCCTCATATAGAATGTGAGCTGTCCTACCTTCAACACGACGATACACAGGAAGATGAGGTTGTAGAGGTGACAAAAGACTGTCGAGAAGGTTTAATAAGCTTTCAAGGACACCACTGTTACTAAGGGATCTTTGGCCTATGCAAGAAAGTAACATGAAGACTCTGCAACAAAATAGAAAGCAATAAGCAGTTTAATAACCACAATGGGTGACATTCTGCTAATATTCTTCCATCCATGTTCCCAGGACACTGACAATAGAGAATACACTGTAGACTGATGTTAGATAGAAGCTACAAGTAATACAGAAAATGCACCACAAAAAAGCAATGTATTTAGTTTGTAGCATTTTTCGTCACTTTTGTTGTGTATTTTGGGTCCTTGGCATCTATGAGGGTAACATGATCCGGGCCTAGTTTTTTTCTATGGGGCAGGAAATACTAAATAATGTTTTAACAACTTCACTCCCAGCCTGTGTGATTCTAAATAGACTGGGAAATAAATTAAAATTTAACAAAAATGACTCATCAACCCAGAAAAAACTGTGTCTCTGCAGCCTGCTGGGATCCGTCCATCTCTGGTAACAGATAGACCAGAACACAACACAGGAGGTAGAGGCAGGGGAGAGCTACTATTCTGTGCAAGAGGAGAAAGCACAAGCCCATGCCGTGTACCTAAAATATATCCTCCTGTAAATACACATTATACCTGAGTGAAGGGCTATTTAAAGGGGAACTATCAGTAGGTTAGACAAATTAAAACTGCTGAAAGTCCCCAATTGCACAGGAGACGCTGAGGAGGAAGCCAGGTCCCTTATAGCATGTCCCTTATCTTCCTCCTTGGTGCCATTCTGGTGCAGTTAGTAGTTTGCTCCAGGGTCCAGTGAGACTGTTAGGAGCACTCCATGCCCCCATAGAAGCGGTTCCGTCGGCTCCATTGATTATAACTATAGGGGTGGGCCAGCAGGGGGCCAATCAATGCTTTAGGGGCCGTGCAGTGCTCCTAATGGTCTCACCGGATCATGGAGCAAACTACTAACTGAACCAGAATGGCAGAAAGGAAGGCAAGACACACTATAAGGGACATACTATAAAGAGACATACCTTCCTCCTCAGCGTCTCCTGTGCAATAGGGACATAGCAGCAGGTTAGATTTGTTTAGACTGCAGATAGTTCCCTTTTAAAGCATGTGAATATTCAACAAACTCAATGCAAATTTATATATTAAAAACACACACACACACACACACACACACCACCAGCCATGAATACACAATGTCCATCTATAAAGCAGATGGCACCATACCTGTCTTGAGGGAAGATAAGTAGCTGTTCCGAGTTGTAGAGTTCCTGGAGCACATTGGAAAGAAACTGCCCCCACCACCTCTCCGCACCACAAAGCTGCACCAGCAGGAGACCAGTGTGCAGCCGAATCTTTGGGGTCCCACTGATACACAAGTGCTTAAACAGCTCCTCACAGGCCTGAGCATGGAAGGTGTTCTGCAGCACGGCTGGCACCGAATGGCCTTCAAGTCAAAGGAAAGATTTGTGCAATTAGTAAGATCAGGTCTCACCAAACCCATACAGGGTTATCAGTGAGACCTCATGCAGGGAAGCCTTATAACACTATATATCACTATTATAGGCATTAGGTGTGTAATATTTACTGCCTATTACACGGCTCAATAATCCTTATAGATACCCTGGGTGCTGCTTATTTTCTCCCCACTTCTGCCCGATTCCGCAGCCGCCGCTGGTACTGCTGAGTCTCTGGAGTAATAGGCGATTGGCTGGGCGGCCTGTCACTTCACAGACCGGCTCAAAAGTTCCAGCAGGGGCTGCAGGACCGGTCAGAAGTGAGAAGGACTTCGGGGAGCGCAGAGAGGTAATGTATAAGGGGTATTCAACGCTATTACACGTAGCTATTAAAGGACAAGTGCCATGAAAAACTTTTTCCCAGTAATTGAAGCACATTACAAAGTTATATAACTGTGTAATATGCATCAATCACCTATCTGCCCCCCTTCCCTGTCTTTTCCCTTCTCCACCCCCCACCAGGAAGTGTCCTAACTCACACAGACCTGATTACTGTCGTCACCGTCACCAAGCTCTTCTCTCAGCTCCTTCTCCTGTTACACTAGCCTCCCCCCTCCCCTGCCTTGTCAGGTGACAGGCTTGCTCAGCTCCCATTGGCTGAACAACTGCAAGCCATCACTTGTCACATCTCACTTGCTTATCTTCCCTCAGACTGACTCGGGCACATAGGCAGCTCCCCCCTCCCCTCATCCCCTCTCTCCTGCTGCCGTGGACTCAGTGAGTGAAGGAGTCATGTCACTAGAGAAGATAAGCTGAGCAAGCAGAGTCACCTGACAAGGAGGGGAGGGGGAGGCTGGTGTAACAGGAGCTAGAGCAGCCCTCCTGCTGATGACTCATCCTCACAGGAAGGAGCTGCCTGGTGACGGTGACGACAGTAATCAGGTCTGTGTGAGTCAGGACACTTCCTGGTGGGGGGTGGAGGGGGGAAAAGACAGGGAAGGGAGGCAGATAGGTGATTGAAGCATATTACAGAGTTATATAACTTTGTAATGTGCTTCAATTACTGGGAAAAACTTTTTCATGGCACTTGTCCTTTAAGCCCAGCAATGTGCACTCAGTGGTCGATGATTTTTAGGCAACGATCAGCCGAGGACCATTTCATCATCTGATCATTGTCTTTATTACAAGAACCGTCAGATACTCACTGTGTAATAGGGCCCTAAGCCGAGGGAGAAAGGAGAGGAAGCTATAGAAGCCAGTGACACATTATATAGCAAGACAAGTTTATTAGAGATGTCAAAATAACTTGGAAAACCCTTTTAAATAGATTTTTCTGTTTGATCCTGTCAGCAGAACAATGAAAAATCACAGGGTCTCTGAATCGGCAGAAACTGTGATGGAGGGCTCTATCATAAGGTCAGATGAGAAGAGCCTTACCCTCCCCACATCACATTGCCTGTTAGCCTGCCATCTGGCCAATGAGATATATGAGAGCACTAAAATGCCCGACCTTAGTTTCATCCCCACTATGGGGGTTTTCTGAGGTGTACAAGCATCAGCATTGGCATTCTGGGTTATTCTCATGAGGCTAGCAGTTGAACATAGCTCAAAGCACCTTCAGGAGCACTGCCCACCCTTATTGTGCCGAGCCCGCCCGCTCCTTCTAATGATAATCAATGGAGCAAGCAGGCTGGAGCGATGGTAGCAGGGCAGTGCTCCTAATGGTGCTCTGGATTTAGGATTCAACTACTAACTGCACGGGACATATCAGCACCATAGATTCGTCTAACCTGCGGATAGTTGCCCTTTAACGCCCAATGTATACAGTAAAGCGGCTAAAAGTACTTCTGGTTTGGATAGATGGAGACACTAACCATTAGAGGAGTGAAGGAGGCTGAGCAAAGTGTCCAGAAGGTAGCGGATGATTGTGCGCAGTTGCTCGGTTGAGGACGTGTGAATCAGCTCTCTGGAATCATACTGTTCTCTGAGGGTTTTGCGGCTCATGCCCAGGGCCACCTTCAGTCTCTGCACGGCGTGATGGGCCAGGTTCAGCTGGAGCTGGAGCTGGATGCAGTCCTGATAGGCAGAAAACACCCGGCTGTCCTCCTCCACCGCTTTGTCAGGCTTTCTTAGGAAATATTGTGCGTTGTTGGCACTGTTGAGCGGAGGCAGATCAATGCTCTGTAGCAGAGTCTCTAATCGATGGCAGGCCAAGTTATACCTACAGAGTAAGGAGAAAAGCACAGCGATTACTGGCTTACCCCGAAGGGAGGAGATGAGTAAGGAGTAACGGGAGGGCACAGGACTAACCCACCTGCACTGGATGTCCTCCTGCAGGGCGATCATCATGGTGAGATGCTGGTCCACCTCCGGCTGGCTGGCAGCTTCACTCTCACCTCTCAGGGGGTCATGCATCAGTTTCAGCTCACTTTCCCAGGGTAGAATATAGGTGTGGCCATAATAAAAGCCCAATGGGATTTTTGCCCGGGCATTTGTACTTCCATACCGTCCAATGACTGTAATCTGTAAAGATAGGAAGCCATGAAGTAATACTGTAGGTTTCCTACCTAAAGAAATTCATCTGGAAGGTGTCCAGACATGCTTAAAGGGGTTGTTCAACACTTTTTTTTCTTTCAAATTAAGAAGTGCCCAAAAGGGCAAGATATTTGTAATATACTGCTATTAACAAAATCTCAAAACTTTAAGTACGTATCAGCTGCTGTATGTCCAGCAGGAAGTGGTGTATTCTCTCCAGTGTGACAAAGTGCTCTCTACTGCCACCTCTGTCCATGTGTCAAGCCAAAGCCAGGAATGGATAAGAGGAGAAATCTCAGTCTTTCCTTTATGAGCTGTTTGCTCTTTAAAGTCTGTTCCTGGCTTTGGCTTCAAAAATCTATCAGATAATCTGTCTGTGTAAACACACCAAAAAACTCTCCATAAAGGAGCGCACCAACCTAACAGACTGGTGGTTGTGTTGGGCAGCAAACTGGCCATCTAGAAGGTTCTGTTCACCCCACATTAGATCTGTACACTCTGTGTAGGTGTCCGCTATCACGGCACTCACCAAGCAGGTGGGTCTTTATACCCCTTTTGTGTATGTGGTAAGGAAAGGTTGCTCTGGCACGTTTCCTCTGGAAGAGAACAATTAGATTTCCAGAAATGTTCAGCTAAATCCTATGTTCTCTTTACCTTCATGAACCTGCAGACTGGTGGAGGTAACAGGTCATGTAAGATGAGGGAATGGGTGCTGATGTCCGTCGCCACCACTAATCTTCTACCATCAACCTCCTCCCCTAAGCTCCAAATGTCAATCGACAAGGAGGCCAGATCACCACAGGTGGGGATTAGGATATCCGTGAGGAGCACCGGTCTGCCAAAATCTAAAGTCACAAATCTTCTAGCACCTAAAACATACAAAAACACGACAAATGACATTACAATACATTAGGGTCTTCAGACTTCAGAACACACTGGTTTAAAGGAGTAGTTCATCAAATGTTTTCTTTCAAATCAACTGGTGCCAAAAAGTGCCAGAGATTTGTAATTTACTATTAAAAAATCTCCAGTCTTCCATTTCTTATCAGCTGCTGTATGCCCTGCAGGAAGTGGTGTGTTCTCTCCAGTCTGACACAGTGCTCTCTGCTGCCACCTCTGTCCATGTCAGGAACTGTCCAGAGCAGCAGCAAATCCCCATAGAAAACCTCTCCTGCTCTGGACAGTTCCTGCCATGAACACAGGTGGCAGCAGAGAGCACTGTGTCAGACTGGAGAGAATACACCACTTACTGCTGATAACTGTACTGGAAGACTGCAGATTTTTAATAAGTAGTAAACTACAAATCTCTGGCACCAGTTGATATGAAAGAAAATGTTTTTTTGTAAACTACCCCTTTAAGACATTAAGATGTGAAACCTGTCACATCTGCTCTTACCAGAATGCATCCTCTCAATAATAATGGACTGATGAGGCGGCGGCTGCAGGAAATGAGACGCGTGAGAGATGGCCAGGGCCAGACCCGAGCCCAGCTGAGTCTGAAACAGATCATGATAAAAAAAAAAAAAAAAAAAAACACAGGTCACACAAACAGGCTAAAAGAATACAAATAAAATCTACATAGAGGATGAGAGAAGAGACTATACATAAAAGGCTAGCCAAAAGATAGTAACCAAATAAGACAATAAAGTCATCAGCATTTACCCCTCTGGATTTGTTAGTGTTCTTGCCGTGTCCGGTGAGGATGGCGGGAGGAGAATCAATGACTGTGCCGGGGAAGAGCTGGGCGAGCTCCGCATTGATGGCAGCTGACACCGCCTCGTTGGGTGGGGTGAGCGGCGGCGTCATGAAGAGGGGAGTGGTTTTTGGGGTGGGAGGGATGACATCAGAGGGATGGATGAAGAACCCTGGGGCGGCCACAGGGTTGGAAGGCACAGAGTTGTGAACGGGACCCACGGCCGAGGCGGCGGCGGCTGCAGCTGCTGTGGTCTGGTGTAACTTGGCTTCCAGCTTCGCCTTCTAGAAAGAACAAATCGATGTATTAAATTTCAGCAAACACAAACACAAAATACAAATATCTGGCTGGATTTCCTTTCTTGCTTTAAAGGGGTTATCCAGTGTTAAAAAAACATGGCCACAGCAAGGCTCTTGTGTTCAGTTCAGGCGCAGTTTGCAATTAAGCTCCATTCACTTCAATGGAACTGAGCAGCAAAACCCCGCTTAAAGGGGTTATCCAGTGCTAAAAAAACACTGGCCACTTTTCCCCCTCTCTTGCCTCCAGTTCAGGTGCTGTTTGCAATTAAAGGGGTTCTCCAGCGCTACAAAAACACGGCCACTTTCCCCCTACTGTTGTCTCCAGTTTGGGTGGGGTTTTGAACCTCCATTCGATTGAAGTAAATGGAGCTTAATTGCAAACCGCACCTGAACTGGAGACAACAGTAGGGGGAAAAGTGGCCATGTTTTTGTAGTGCTGGATAACCCCTTTAAGCTCCATTTACTTCAATGGAACGGAGTTTGAAAACCCAACCCAATGTGGAGACAAGAGAGGGGGGGGAATGGCCATGTTTTTGTAGCGCTGGATAACCCCTTTAAGCTGGAGACAAGAGTGGGGCTGTCTCTAGAAGAAAGTGGCCATGTTTTTGTAGCGCTGGATAACGTCTTTAAGTGCTCTAAAAAAACAGAGAACATAGAGAAAATGGATGACTTAGGCCATTCTGTTTTATTCAATAGGAGCTGCTCGCAGTAACCCAGCAGATAGTGCAGGGCTTCAGACACCATTCACACTGTACAGTAAAAGCTCTATTCTGTTTAAAATTACGTTGGTCATTTGGCTCTTTGGCGGCCGTCAGTGTAGTGACGGCTGTCCGTCCATTATTCAAGGTCAGGTGACTGATCATCCTTTGTCTTTAACTGAAAAGTTTACTAAATTTAATAGTGAAAACCGTGAAAGGACAGTGAAAAAAGAAAAACTGTGACCAACTAAAAAATAACGTCTGCAAAAGACGTCCGAAAATAATTCTCACGATCATTATTCTGACTTCTGCGCAGACAACGTCCGTCATTTTATACACTGTGTGCATTGGACGTCCGTCATTCCATAGACTTCAATGCATCGCACAAAGGTTAATCACACTGCGGCAATAACGGACGTCTTCTCTCTTTTTTTGACGTTGTGTGAACATAGCCTAAACTGTCTATATAAAAAGACCACCACCACAGGGACGTCTCCTGGTGTAAGGTGGCGAACGCCAAGTGTGATTAGAATGCAGTCACCTGGATGAGCTGTGCAATGTACCAGCCACAAACCCATAAGGCGGCTGACACCGCAGCTATTCCGGGGGCAACAAAGTGGTCAGGAGTCGAGCAGATAGAAGATCCACGAGTAAAGGTAAGTAGTCAGGAGCAGGATAACAGCTGCACCGGTCTCAGTAAGCAGAAAGCCGCACACATGATGGATTCCAATCTCAGGTGTATTCGGTGCCGGGCGTTTTTGGGCTGTGAAGTCTGAACGAGCATAAACACCTATTGTCAGACATCACTTATAAACATTACAAAGTGTCACGTAGCCAATTACTTCCAGACTCGTAACCACGAACATCCAGCTCTATATTGCCAACAAAAATGTGCGCAGTACACGCAGGGAGAGAACTCCATTAGAAAACTAATAGATACATCAGGGTTATAAGAGGCAGGGCCGCTTTACCAGAGGGCCAAAGGTGCACGTGTATCGGGCACACTGGTTAAAGACCCCACCCCCCCTCGAGCAGGCCGGCCATTGCTATGTGCGATCAGTGGGGTCGCACAGGGCTCCAGCCTGTCAGGGGGGAGCGCCATGGATGAATATTCTACTCACCCATCCATGGCGCCCCCTGCAGGCCCCCCTCTGCCGGCTGCTGCGCTGTACATTGTAGGCGAGCGCTCATAGCTACCTTCAGCAGCAGCACTGACAGAGAGAGAGCCATTCCTGCACTTTCCGCACTTCCTGCGGTCACAAGAGCCTGCACTCTCCCTCTGGTGTCTGCGCCCGACGTCAATGGAGCGCCGGCGCCAGGGAAAGGGGAGAGCAGCCTCTTGTGACCGCTGCAGTGCGGCCACAAGAGTGAAGAGAAGAGGGGCGCGTGGACCCAGGTGAGTATAAGTGTTTGGTTTTTTAATGTTATATGGGAGGGGAAGCACACAAAAGGAGAGGGGGGGGGACACAAGCTATATACGATTGGGGGAGCACACAGGGGGGCTATATAGCATTGAGGGAGCGCACAAGGGGGCTATATACCAGTGAGGGGTGTAACTACTATATAGGGGTACAGAGGGGAGTAACTACTATATAGGGGTACAAGGAGGGGAGTAACTACTGTATAGGGGTACAAGGGACCAAACTACTGTATGTGTTGGAGCCTGAAATATTTGTCTGGCAGATTCTGGAGAGAAGATTCACAGCCGGGGGAGACTATCATGGTGGCCCACGCTGGATGGAGCGAAAAAGAAAAGGTGACAGATTCTGAGAAGATGCCCCCTGTGAGTCACTGGATGTAACTGCACTCTGTTATAGGCTTGTAGTGATAGGGGTCATGGTGTGGCGGTATTACGTAATGGCATCATTGGTGATATCTTTCTGTTTTGTTCAGTGCAGTTTTCATGTAATATGTCATCACTGTATGTGAAAATAGTGTTATAAAGGTAACTACTGTATGTATTGGGGCTCTTAATACAGTGTGGTGGCACTTTCAGTACATTATACTGTGTGTGGAGCTCAGATTCTGATAACGCGGGGTGGGGGTGCGCTGAAAGGAAAGGGGGGGGGGCACTCTTGAGGGCTGTGCACCGGGCCCACCAATGTATTAAGATGGCTCTAAAAAGAGAACAATTAAAAAAAGATTAATATAAATTCTTACTTAGAAGCTTTTGCATTCAGCGTCCCCATTATTCGTCCCCGCAGCGGAGAGCAAAGTATCGGGGGCCCCGCCGAGAGAAGTCACCTGCACCCTACACAGACCTCACAGTGCGTAGGCCGGGGAATCTCTCTACACCCGTCCTAGTCATATAAACAATTCTACATACGGCTAGCCGAGGGTGAGGAAGCTCCAGCATTACTTACAGATTACACACATTGCATCACATATCACACCATGTCACTTTCTTCCCTCATTATATCGGTAATATATCTATATATATGCTGTGAGTGCGGAGAACTAAGCAACCCTGCACAAGAGAATAAATGGACACAAGACATAGGAAGGATATATAATACAAATGGGGGATCAGTTACCAGCAGTACAATCTTCCCTATAGAAGAGATTCCAGCAGATGTCACTGATGGTTGGTCCATGTTCTGCAAGCGTGAGTCATATTGGATTTACAATATCCCAAGTCTCCTTCCTGATGTCTCAGTGAATGCAATGAACAGGCACAGACAGCAGGATACTCCATGTCTCTTACCCTTTTACCCACTAGATGTCGCTATGATAGTTCACAATGAGGGAAGAAAGTTACATTGTGGGATATCAGATACAGTTTGTGTCATTTGTAAATTATGATGGTTGTTATAGCTTTCAGCCTGACCCTCCGTAGATATATATATCTAAGGAGGGTCAGAGGGAAGGGGGGGGGGGGAGCAAACATTGGAGAGACGAAATGTGGAAGCTTCTTCTAACTAAGAATTTATAGAAAACTTTACTTGTCCTCTTCTTATAACCCTGATGCATCTATCCGTTTTCTAATGGAGTTCTCTCCCCGCGTGTACTGCGCACATCTTTGTTGGCACTATAGAGCTGGATGTTCGTGGTTACGAGTCTGGAAGTAATTGGCTACGTGACACTTTGTAACATTTATAAGTGATGTCTGACAATAGGTGTTTATGCTCGTTCAGACTTCACAGCCCAAAAACGCCCGGCACCGAATACACCTGAGATTGGAATCCATCATGTGTGCGGCTTTCTGCTTACTGAGACCGGTGCAGCTGTTATCCTGCTCCTGACTACTTACCTTTACACCTGCGCTGATCCGAAGGAGGGGGGCTCAGTCCACTGATCCTGTGTGGATCTTCTGTCTATGGAATATCACAGGCTAGGCTACTACACTACCTCACCTGTACAGAGATATACTACACTACCTCACCTGTACAGAGATATACTACACTACCTCACCTGTACAGAGATATACTACACTACCTCACCTGTACAGAGATATACTACACTACCTCACCTGTACAGATATATACTACACTACCTCACCTGTACAGAGATATACTACACTACCTCACCTGTACAGAGATATACTACACTACCTCACCTGTACAGAGATATACTACACTACCTCACCTGTACAGAGATATACTACACTACCTCACCTGTACAGATATACTACACTACCGCACCTGTACAGAGATATACTACACTACCTCACCTGTACAGAGATATACTACACTATGCCACCTGTACAGAGATATACTACACTATGCCACCTGTACAGAGATATACTACACTACGAGACCTGTACAGAGATATACTACACTACCTCACCTGTACAGAGATTTACTGGCCGGACAAAGGACGTTCTTTTGTCTTCTATCAAGCTAATGGAGACCTCGGTATATTACTATGATTTGAACATTGCCTAAATTATTTTTAGCCCACAGAATCCCATTAGTTGTAATAAAACATAGCAGTAAATGTGCCTTAGCGCATTATATCCAGAGGCCAATAAAGCCGATGCCGACCATAAGGGAGGGCAGTCTGCACATAACTTAAACAGAAACCATGAGCGGGAACTATGACATCATATTACATATATACCTGCACACCACAGCAATACAAACTGGAGAAAGTAGAGTTTGGAGTAAAATATTTACAGACGCAATTAATAGGAATCTGTCAGCTCTGTAACATACTCTGAGCTTAGGTGTCATGGTGGCTGTGCCGCTGCCACAGCATGCAAGCCTCCGGCCTCCCCCACTGCTCCCTGCCACAACAGAAAGGAGGTGGAGGGAGGAGGCATGCATGCTGTGACAGCTCAACCCCGCCTCCGGGACACTTAAGCACAGAGTATGATATAGAGAAGATTGCTTTCAGTAAATTCCTCACATCATTATGTCCCTTAGGGTTATAGGACTTGAGGTGCCCCTTACCACCATCTGTGTATGCTGAGTAATGATAAACTCTGTTGCATCGATGACTACAGTGAGACGTTACTGGTGCGGAGCTGCTAAACGCCCAATGCCAAGTAGATTTCTTAGGATTTCAGACTTGCAGGGATGTAAAGTTGGTGATTAACTATAGATATATCACAGTATCACAGTATAACTTGCTACCTGCATCATGTCTATAGGGGCAGTCAGATCACTACAAGCAGGATTCAGGTATGTTGGATTACACTATTCCCAAATCCTTTGCTACTCCAGGAGAGCGCTGACTGGCGTCTGGCCGCAGGTTACTGCCCCTACCTCTATAGCAGCACATGTGAGTGCTGAAGGAAGGCTAGACGGAGACAAGTAACGGCCAAACAAGTGGCCGGCTGTAAGGCATCAGCCAGGCTTTAAAGAGAACCAATTGAGGGGAAATTTGTGTTTTTTTAATTCTATAATTACTGTAAAAAGATTAAATATTTTTCTAAATATGTTACATTTTTGGTCCTCTGGTAAATATCTATCCAAAGAACAGACAGCAGTCGGCACTCACTAACACTGTGTGAGGTTTATTGGGGACACACAGGTGCAGGCCTGGATGGGGGAAGATGGGAGCGTTCAGGAGTGGTGACCATCATTCTGTGCTTCCACGCCTGAGCCTATGAATCCCGAATAAACCGCACATTGCCTTGGTGAGTGCCGGACTGTTGTCTTTTCCTACGTACACCATCTGCCACATTAGACACATTTATTTGCCTTACACCTATCCAGGGCACCATCCGTGCCAGCTGTATACCTCCAGCTATATAGATCTAGATTTTTGTGCAAACCCTGAACATCCCGGCATGCTGAGTGTCGGAATGAGCTCCCATGAGCCTTTGCCCACTGTTCTGTCAATACACAGTCATCTTGTGCTATCCTGTGTGAGATCGCTGCATATTACCAAGTGTCCCCAAGTCTAGAATGCCTTTGCAGTCTGTATGTAGAGTTGCTCTCACCTCTAAGGGTGGTTAAAGGGGCAGTGGCGTACACGTGAATGTCACTTGCCGTACTATTAGTAGCAGTGGAGCAAGTTACTGCATTGTTCTCCTGTTCACCTAAATGGTACAAGGTTGCAACAGCTGCAAGTACAAGAGCTTGTGATCACTGAAGAGGCTGCGACACTCACATAAGCCCTGGAGCCCAAGTAAAGAGCTGATTAACAGAGGCTGCTGGGAGTCTATGGCCTAATACATAGCTAGCCAAAATAAGGAAATCTATTCAAGAGTCCTAATAGGCGCTATAGGGGCAGCTCAAGTCCTATAAGGCCCAGATATTTCCACAGTATAGGACCAGGTCCCGGCCTTTCCACTTCTGAGCACAGAGTACAATGAAGAGGATTTCCGAGACCTCTAGTAAATCTCGTGAGCAGATGAGATGAAGGAACCCCACACACCATGCTCACCAAGTTCACACCGTGTAAGAGTTTTAAGTAGTCTCGTATGGCAGGTTTGTGAGATGGAAACCTGTATAGAGAACATTTCACGTAAAGACACAACCACTTTATGGCATTTTGAACAAGGTTCTCAGCATGTGGTGTTCAAGTTGAACGTGGGGAAACGTCCTCCCACCTGTTGCTGAAGCTTCAGAAGCTGCTGCTGTTTCTCTTGCAGTACCTGGAGCTGCTGTTCGGCTGAGGCCATAGCATGAGAGAGCGACTGGAGAGCGACCTGAGCTGCGGAGCTCAGAGCGGTGGAAGCTTCTCCCACTGTGCCAGCAGACAAGCCGCCCACTGCTGGGGTCACGCCAAAGGTACTCACTGGCATAGGGCAAAAGAAAACAACACTATGTAAATACATTTACTTCTGTACAGAGACCGAATAATTACATACAGTGTAACCTCCCGAGAAGACCACCCTCCAAGAAAACACTCCCCCTCTAGCCGGTTTCTGTGACCGACTGTTTTCCTGTTATAGTATATAGAACCAGGACAGGATTGGGGCCATGCACTGACCAGGAATAACAGGGAGCCATGCTGGGGAGCAAGACTGAGATGGGAAGCTACGCATTGGAGCAGGGATGATATGGGAGCCGCACTGGGGAGCAGGAATCACATGGGGAACAATGCTGGGGGAGCAGGAATCAGATGGGAAACAATGCTGGGGGAGCAGGAATCACATGGGGAACAATGCTGGGGGAGCAGGAATCAGATGGGAAACAATGCTGGGGGAGCAGGAATCACATGGGGAACAATGCTGGGGGAGCAGGAATCACATGGGGAACAATGCTGGGGGAGCAGGAATCACATGGGGAACAATGCGGGGGGAGCAGGAATCACATGGGGAACAATGCTGGGGGAGCAGGAATCACATGGGGAACAATGCTGGGGGAGCAGGAATCACATGGGGAACAATGCTGGGGGAGCAGGAATCAGATGGGGAACAATGCTGGGGGAGCAGGAATCACATGGGGAACAATGCTGGGGGAGCAGGAATCAAATGGGGAACAATGCTGGGGGAGCAGAAATCACATGGGGAACAATGCTGGGGGAGCAGGAATCACATGGGGAACAATGCTGGGGGAGCAGGAATCACATGGGGAACAATGCTGGAGGAGCAGGAATCACATGGGGAACAATGCTGGGGGAGCAGGAATCACATGGGGAACAATGCTGGGGGAGCAGGAATCAGATGGGGAACAATGCTGGGGGAGCAGGAATCACATGGGGAACAATGCTGGGGGAGCAGGAATCACATGGGGAACAATGCTGGGTGAGCAGGAATCACATGGGGAACAATGCTGGGGGAGCAGGAATCAAATGGGGAACAATGCTGGGGGAGCAGAAATCACATGGGGAACAATGCTGGGGGAGCAGGAATCACATGGGGAACAATGCTGGGGGAGCAGGAATCACATGGGAAACAATGCTGGGGGAGCAGGAATCACATGTGGAACAATGCTGGGGGACCAGGAATCAGATGGGGAACAATGCTGGGGGAGCAGGAATCAGATGGGAAACAATGCTGGGGGAGCAGGAATCACATGGGGAACAATGCTGGGGGGGGGCAGGAATCACATGGGGAACAATGCGGGGGGGGCAGGAATCACATGGGGAACAATGCTGGGGGGGGCAGGAATCACATGGGGAACAATGCTGGGGGGGGGGCAGGAATCAGATGTGGAACAATGCTGGGGGAGCAGGAATCACATGGGGAACAATGCTGGGGGAGCAGGAATCACATGGGGAACAATGCTGGGGGAGCAGGAATCAGATGGGAAACAATGCTGGGGGAGCAGGAATCACATGGGGAACAATGCTGGGGGAGCAGGAATCACATGGGGAACAATGCTGGGGGAGCAGGAATCACATGGGGAACAATGCTGGGGGAGCAGGAATCACATGGGGAACAATGCTGGGGACCAGGAATCGGATGGGGAACAATGCTGGGGGAGCAGGAATCGGATGGGAAACAATGCTGGGGGAGCAGGAATCGGATGGGAAACAATGCTGGGGGAGCAGGAATCACATGGGGAACAATGCTGGGGGGGGGCAGGAATCACATGGGGAACAATGCTGGGGGAGCAGGAATCACATGGGGAACAATGCTGGGGGAGCAGGAATCACATGGGGAACAATGCTGGGGGAGCAGGAATCACATGGGGAACAATGCTGGGGGAGCAGGAATCACATGGGGAACAATGCTGGGGGAGCAGGAATCACATGGGGAACAATGCTGGGGGAGCAGGAATCACATGGGGAACAATGCTGGGGGAGCAGGAATCAGATGGGGAACAATGCTGGGGGAGCAGGAATCACATGGGGAACAATGCTGGGGGAGCAGGAATCACATGGGGAACAATGCTGGGGGAGCAGGAATCAGATGGGGAACAATTCTGGAAACCTGGAAACCATTAATTTGACAAATTATAAGAGACTATAAACAATGGGGTTATAATAACCCCTCACTAGCGCTGCACTGTGTTGCTGCTTGTTGTCAGGGAGCAAACACCCGTAAGTTCACTGGGGATATTGTATATAAAAAAATATTGGTATTGACATAAAGCGCAATGTTTGGCAATCCTTAGTATATATGGATAGTACAGGAAAAAGAGTGAAAAGTAATGACTACAGGTAAAAAACAATGGTGGATAAATAAATGGTTGTCTTTACCTTGTAGTTGATTATTTTGGCGCAGTTCTCGATACGCGGATGTTATAAAGTAGATCTCTTTATGGATGCTTTGATGCTTGGCAACATATATTGGTGGTGAGAAGGTGATGGTAACATTCGCTGGAGGTGCCCCGGCCGGCGGCACTACTCCGCGGTGGGTTACGATGATGTTAGCGGTTCAAAAAATTCCCGGGAAGGCTGAGTGACGTCACTATTGGTACGGGAGCTCAGAGAGACCAAAAAAGTAATCAACGCGTTTCAGCAACAATAGCGGTTGCCCTCGCCAGGATTATAGTAATAATAGGATAGTAAGGATAGTATAATCCTGACGAGGGCAACCGCTATTGTTGCTGAAACGCGTTGATTACTTTTTTGGTCTCTCTGAGCTCCCGTACCAATAGTGACGTCACTCAGCCTTCCCGGGAATTTTTTGAACCGCTAACATCATCGTAACCCACCGCGGAGTAGTGCCGCCGGCCGGGGCACCTCCAGCGAATGTTACCATCACCTTCTCACCACCAATATATGTTGCCAAGCATCAAAGCATCCATAAAGAGATCTACTTTATAACATCCGCGTATCGAGAACTGCGCCAAAATAATCAACTACAAGGTAAAGACAACCATTTATTTATCCACCATTGTTTTTTACCTGTAGTCATTACTTTTCACTCTTTTTCCTGTACTATCCATATATACTAAGGATTGCCAAACATTGCGCTTTATGTCAATACCAATATTTTTTTAAATTATAAGAGACATGACAACTTTTTGCTGAATATATTCATATCTGTGCTGTCAGTTTCCAGGGCTGCACGAAAGATACAAGGATCGTTTGTGCAGCCTGGCTGCTCGATTTGTCATGCCGTATAAAGGCTCTGCAACCGAGCGCTGATCTCAGCCCCTGCCGCCAACAAATCTTTATATCTAAAAGGAGCCTTACCTTCCTCGCTTTACTAGCCGCTGCTGTTATACTGAAGCTGGCCTAACAGCACCGTGTGTTTGGGGTCTGCCCGGGCATCAGTCACATCGGATGGGACTAAGCTGCAGCTGCTGACTGGCGCATCGGGCAACACACGCACCAACCCCAAAACAAGCTCTGTGCACAGCGACCTGCTCCGGTACAAGGGCAGGGAAGGGAGTGAGGAAGCAATATATATGGGGGTTCTGGTTACTTTCCAACATTTCTTATCCACAATTTACAATACCCCTTTAAATCTAAGGCAACACTGCACAACCCTCATTACTGTACTTTGTATGTACAATTCTATGTAACAAAATACACAGAACCCTGTGACTCGCTGTAATGTTTTTCATTCATGCTAAGCACCAACTTTAATTCATGATACATAATACATGAGAATATAGCCATATTAATTGATAAAGAAGAAAAAAAATGTATATACCAGTAAACGTACTTGCATCATCCCTCTCTATTCTGGTTCCATCACTTGTGGAAACGCAAGTAAAGTGCAAAGGTTCGACTTCTAAGAGGCCGGTGAGAGAGGTGAAGCTGCCCTCCGCTGCCGTGCTGCTGTTCACCTTTCCGCTGCCTGGAAAGAAAATGGGAAAATTAATGTCCCAGCCGCTAGAAGAGGGAATCCCAGCTAGTTAGTACTCTGTGAGATCCATAAAACACCTATACTCTGCCAGAAACACAGGTGGACAGCAGACAGGTTTCAGAGTTGATTTAAAAGAAAAAAAAATTGGTGAAAACCCCTCTAAATACAAGAGTATAAATGTGCAGCAGCCAATCCTGATGCGCTCAGCAGGCGCCAAGCGGCTTCGTGTTGTAGTATTATCAAACACAAGCACTTACCGACTACATTTGGAGGGAGGCGGGAAGAGCGATTTTATTACCTAAAGGAAGCAATATTCTACAAATTCCTGCAAGTAGCGTACTTACCCAGAAGAACATCTGAAAGGTCGATCTCATCTGACTGTATCCCCGAGCTACTGTTGTATATGTTCTTACATGAGGAGCCACTGACTTCCAAGTCAAAGAGCACGGGATCAAAAGGAGAACTGTACAGTCCGTATCTAAACGAGGAGAAACATATCGATATTTAGAGGTCAGAGGTCAGGTCGGAAATAACCTGGATGGACTAGGGCTGTTCTGCAGGACAACAAAGCACATTGTTCACCACAAACCGCTGGAGTCGACACACATACAAGGAGCTTAAACTGTACGTTATGCGCGTCTGAAAACGGAGACTGCTGCGGCCCATGGTATTTAGTGAAGAACCTGCAGGACCAACAGTGATTAATCACATGACTGACATCACCAAAGGTCCTTTAGTGCCTGAGGCTTTTGTATGCAGGAATCTGGAGGTGATGCCCATTCCTCATCTGCCCAGCATGGATCTCACTGATCGGTGACCGGCAGGAAAAGGGAGAGGACTGTGCAGCTATAGGTCACAGTTGTGTAGCTGCACAGTGCTGAACCAGCCCTGTGCCCGACCACCAGGAAAGAAGTATCTACTCCCAATCTGAACACTGTATCGATCGTCCCCACAGCAGATCGTTGGGCGGTTCTAGCACCACCCCTTGTTCATGTTGATTCTAGCTAAAAAGTGACTGTCGGCGACCAGTATAAAAGGGCCCGGCTGTCCAGCTGGCTTCATTATCTATTTTTTACCTATTTCAGCCATGATTGAGAGGGCAAACAGAAGACAGCGCACAGGGTGACAGCAAGGATCTCGGTCCCTCCTATGGTCTCCTCACAAGAGATCCAAAACTACCCTCAGCTCCACAATATCACAGGTAATGTCGACAGGTGCCGGTTGCTTATGGAATGGACAATGGTGAAAATCAATGTAAAAAAAACAAACTTATGAGACAAGCATCTGTCTGATGGTAATACATGGATTTTCAGCACTGACCATCCCCTCAGGGAGCGGCACCTGACATAACCTATGACTGTGTAGTGGAGGATGGAGAGGGGGTCTCTGTTAATGAAGCGAGCCATACAGCCAACCCCTTTTAGAGATTTACAGATGTAAGAAAAGGTGTAAGAATCTTCCATATTACAGACCCCATAAATAAGGATTATTACCTGGTCTGAAGCAGCGCCTCCATTGGTGTCAGCCGGTCCTGCAGCTGCCTGGACACAGCCGTGAGCAGCGAGGCACAGGCCGTGCTGCAACCAGCCAGATCTTCATCCTTAACATAATTTAACAAGACAAAGTACCAGTACACGGCTCCTGAAGTAGGAAAGAAGACAGACATTTGTAGTGTATACAGGTAAGATGACTGCTATTACATGTACTACAGCACAGACTGCACCTACCTCCGGTCGCTGCAGATGGAAGGTAAGTCATGTTTTCCAGCAATGCTTTTAAAAGAACAAAGCCAAAGCCTTGCTGATTGGGATCACATTTGCCGTTGCTTCATATAGAAAAAAAAAGAAGAAGAAATGACAATGCTTCTATAGCATAGGAAACTACTGGCTCTACTATAGCGCTATATAACAGATCACCTCTAATACCAACCAATGATTCAAAGTTGCCCCAATTTACCGCTAACTTTCTGAAAGTGTCGGCTATAACTCACAGGTTAGTTTGGCCACAGCTCAGTGCTATGCTGTCTGCATCTGCTCAGGAAGTTACGGCCCTTTTAGACCTAAGAATATTTGGCTCCTCTCGGTGAGATTGGTACTCGTGTTCACTGCTTTTAGAAGGCCCGATGAATTGAGCAGCTGGTCCGCATGAATGATCCCTGTATCGTGTGTGTAGCCATTTAAAGGAGAAGTCCGGCCTCATCTTACTTTTAATAAGGCGGCAGGGGAGAAAAGTAACAATGAAGCATTGCTCTCCTCTCCCTGTGCCCATGATGTGCCGTCTGACTGTCCCCAGCCAGAAGGAATCCCCCCCCCCCTTCCCCCCAGTTGTGACGTCACTAATGCCCTTCCTGGCTGATGGACAGCCTGCTCACCCAATCATTGACTGGAGCGGGGTCCCATCCCAGTCACTGACTGGCTAAGCGTCCAGTCCATCAGCCGGGTCTAACATCCGCAGCATTGGAGATTCTGGAGTATGTAGGGGGTCCCTAAAGCAGAAATCTGGCCCTGAAGCCGCACGGGGAGAGGCGAGGTAATACCCTTCGTTATTTTCCCCCTCAAGCCCTGCCGGATTTCTCCTTTAAATGTATTATTGGCTATATTTGGCTGCAGTACAAGAGATGCGATCAGCGGAGAAGCTGGCATTTTCCCCGTCCTCAGCCGATCACTGTCACTTTTACATGGGCCGATTATCTGCTGTTTGTAGCTGTCACGTAGAGGGGGGCAGTGTCTATAGGTCGAGGTGGGCAGTGTCTATAGGCCGAGGTGGGCAGTGTCTATAGGTCGAGGTGGGCAGTGTCTATAGGTCGAGGTGGGCAGTGTCTATAGGTCGAGGTGGGCAGTGTCTATAGGTCGAGGTGGGCAGTGTCTATAGGTCGAGGTGGGCAGTGTCTATAGGTCGAGGTGGGCAGTGTCTATAGGTCGAGGTGGGCACAGAGGGGCTTATAAAACATAACTGAGTGCTGCAATTATACTGGAGGTTCCATGTAAATAGCAGCAGATGCCACTGATAGCACCCGTCCTGGCAGAGCCTCCATAGTGGGAAGATGATTAGTCTATACAGCAGGAATGAACACGAGCAATACCGCTCACATATGACACGCGTCACACACTCAATGCTGCTCAAAAATCTGGAGCCCAGAGATGTCACCAACCTTATGCAGAGAGCCAAGAAGCGAGCACATTTATGGGCAATACTTCTTCCTGCTTCAAAAAAACACGTGCGCACAATATCAGAGAGACATCTTCTCGTTTTAGACAACAAGCTTTCCTTTCCTTCCCGTAAGCTACAAAATAAAAGGGGATTGTTACAGAACAGAACAAACCATGAAACTACAATAGCATCATATCACTTCTCTTCAGATAAATCCTCAGGGGGAAAAACTACTAATCCTCACTGGTGCCCGATCCCGGCTGAGCAGTACTCCCTACTTTTGTCAATCGCTGGCCATTCGGGTGGGTCATCCTTCTGGTCAGGTGTTTAATAGCTGGGGCAGGTCACGGTCACGGTTAGTGATTTGCTGAGCAAATGCTTTTTGCAGGTCAAGATGGAAGCCAGATGTGCCGCTCTCCAAAGACCAGGGACCACAGAGACCGATGTGAAAACAGTCATCTGGACGGGAGCCTCCTCAATCTAGTCACAGCCCCCTGCCTGTCAGCACGCAGTGCAGGGATGATTGACAGGCAGAGAGACCCGTTTTTGCAGTGTGGAATGATTGACAGGTAGAGAGCAGTGACTGGTCACAGCCGCTCCCCACCCAGAGGACTAGTTGCCACACCTCTCCAGAATAAAACGCCTTTTTCCTCCGCTGTAAATATACCGCTGCAGACAGGGCTGTAGCCTCGGGGATCTGCACAGTAGATCTACACTGGGCTTCAAACCTAATATGTGAGGCAAGAGCGAGGACACACTCCAATCACGGGGTTACTGACACAATGAGGAGGACTTCCCAACTCCCCACCCCAAACTAGAGGGTCATATAAAACTTAATGGTAATGGGAGGTACTGATGGACGACTTCTAGGGCCTTATTCTGTTATTATGCACCACTTGTAAACTTAACACATTCATATGATTACTGCTGTGTAAACGGGATAAAACAACAAATATACATATAAAAAAAAAAAATCACCCATAAAAATAAGTTCTAAATTATAACGACAACAATGATAATCTAACTAGTAGTGGCAACTGTAATACAAGACAATGGGAGAGTGGTCCACAGTTACTTTACAAGGAAAGTTTCTTAGGCTTCATATGGTGGTTTTATTTTACCCGTAATATAAAACCTAAAACGTTATTGGGTCAAAATCTCAACTGGGAACATTCATAAAGAATTTACTAGGCCGGTTACCAGCTGAACATAAGTAGACAGCAGACGCCACGCGGACAGCAGCCGCCAGACGCCACGCGGACAGCAGCCGCCAGCCGCCACGCGGACAGCAGCCGCCAGACGCCACGCGGACAGCAGCCGCCACGCGGACAGCAGCCGCCAGCCGCCACGCGGACAGCAGCCGCCAGACGCCACGCGGACAGCAGCCGCCAGACGCCATGCGGACAGCAGCCGCCAGACACCACGCGGACAGCAGCCGCCAGACGCCACGCGGACAGTTAAATCTGCTGCGGATTTTCTGCTGCGATACGGTAGGTGTGAAGGCACCCTTATAAAAAAAAAAAAAAAAAAAGGAAAATCAGAAAAACGTTGTTAACATACAGACTAGCGTCTGGATGCCCCCCCCCCCCCCCATTGATCACTAGAGCCAGGGATCTATAGTAGGTATATGGAGCCCCTCTCCTGAGACACAGGGAATGAAGCGCTGACCACTTTCATCAGGTTGCAGCTATTGTTCCCAGATGCTCTAAATTTATGGAGTTTGCTAGCGGAAAAAAAATAGCCATTAAAGCATTTATATATAACGGCCATCTGGACTGTAATAAGTCTCCTGTTCCTCTCACCTACAGCAGGTAAATAAGAACTTTACGAAAAAGACTGGGGGGTATAGATAGGATATTATAGATATTGACTATACCTGCCCGGTCCGTTAGAGTGGACACCAGCCAGCCAACACAGGATATCCAGAACTAAGCTCTGAGCATGCTCTGTAGCTAGACTGTCTGCCGTCCTCTTACAGAGGGTGTTTAGAAGCTTCTCATGAAAGTCTGGGAACTGCAGCATGGCACACCGCTGGACCCTAGAAACAGGGGAAAGAATAGATTTAAATGACGAGAATCTCACATCCCATATGTAATGCCCCCCACAGCTTATGGCATCACCCACCTATCTACTACTTGTACCCACTCCAGCAATGACGTTATGCCCTGACACACTGGCTCAGCCTGTGTCCTATGGTCCCCGGGGCGGCTGTCTGTGGATGGGTCCCCGGGGCGGCTGTCTGTGGATGGATCCCCGGGGCGGCTGTCTGTGGATGGATCCCCGGGGCGGCTGTCTGTGGATGGATCCCCGGGGCGGCTGTCTGTGGATGGATCCCCGGGGCGGCTGTCTGTGGATGGATCCCCGGGGCGGCTGTCTGTGGATGGAGACCCCGGGGCAGCTGTCTGTGGATGGAGACCCCGGGGCGGCTGTCTGTGGATGGTAACCTGGCCTTGGTGTTTCCCCTTGTCATTACATTGACTTATAGGGCCACTTAATATGGTGGTTTTGATGGTCTCTCTACAGGAGCCGCCCCTTGGCTGGGTCCTTCCCGGAGGGATATCTGGCTAGTCCTATGGTTTGAGACTCTTAAATGAGGCATCGCGGGTTCTTTTTGTGCATTAAACAATAGTCATGTTTATCAGATGTTACCATTACTTTCTTTCGCAGATCCGTAATGTAAGCCGTCTGCAAACTCACTTTACTTGTCCTCAACCTGACCCAAAACTGAGGCATGCTCTGGGTGGCATCTCTCGTGGCAACTACAATGGTTTCTTTGACTATCGAGGTACTGGAATCCTCAGAAGCAGCTACCAGTGCTTACACACATCTCCTTCTACTGAACTTATTAAAATTAAAGGCAACCATATGATACATTTTTGTCAGCTGGGTCTTCCAGAGCAAGGCACTCATTCCACTAGATCTCCACTGTACCAGTGGAATTTTTTTATATAGATCTGTAAATTACTTTTTAAAAATCCCCAGTCTTCCAGTACTACTTTGCTGCTGTATGTCCTGTAGGAACTGGTATATTCTCTCCAGTCTGACACAGTGCTCTCTGCTGCCACCTCTGTCCATGTCAGGAACTGTCCAGAGCAGCAGCAAATCCCCATAGAAAACCCCTCCTGCTCTGGACAGTTCCTGACATGGACAGAGGTGGCAGCAGAGAGCACTGTGTCAGACTGGAGAGAATATACCAGTTCCTGCAGGACATACAGCAGTTGATAAGTACTGGAAGACTGGATATTTTTAAAAAGTAATTTATAAATCAGTATAGCTTACTGGTATCAGTTAATTCGAAATTTTTAGCCGGAGTATCTGTTTAACCTTCAACTTGGGGAATGGGTTTTGAAACCCAACAAATCCTTTAGAGAGACCCTGTAAATCGGATGCCGGAAAGCAATGGTTCCCTTGTGCAGCAGCCCACGTCCATCCCGGTGATTGCTATACCAACTCACTAAATTTGAACACAAACCTCTCTTTTGGGATGCAGGTTTTCTTGAAGCGCCGTATGGTGACAGACACTTCCTGCAGAAGGTCGCACCCTCGGAGGTTATCCACTTTCCGGGATGAGGTGCTGGCATCAATTTTAGTAGAAGATTTGTCCTTCAGAAGGAGGAGGGAAAGGAGAGGAGAAGAAATATTAAATTAAATATTTTCTAGCTCCCTATAATGGTAATACAGCAACATTCGTAAACTCTCAGGGTTCCATACCTTGCCTGGTACAACCTTAGCCAATAAGGAAGCCAGGGAGTGCCCCTTCACGCTCTGAGGTTTTAAAGATGGCATCCGTACAACTGGTCTGGTTCCACCATTACAAAGGTCTTCTGATCCTCTGTCATTCGCAGCCTTCACGTGAATTAAGAATGAACGATACTTGCCTCCGGCCATCCCTACAAAGGGAACTTACATGTATATCCAAAACTAACGCCAAGCTCATAAAAATACTACAGATGCTGGTCCACTAATGTGCAAGTCTGACAATACTTGGCTGGGGTCATTTCAGACCTACCTTTCACTAGCTTAGGACTGGTCAAGGTCAACATTCCTGCATGACCCGAGAGATCGAGACCACTGGCCAGCCACACCGGACCACATAAGATATCTTCTTTGTGCTCTTCTAAAAACGGGCACAGCCTTGGGCCTGGACGATAAAGAAGAAGCTTTAATCAAACGTTTAAGACCCTATTACATTAAACCATTATCGGCCGTTCTTGGCCGATTACTATCCTTTCCGGACAATAATAGTTTGGTGTAATGGTGCATGGTAAACAATCACGATCAGCCGACATGCACAATGCTGAAAAATCACAGCACCGATGGTCTGCTGCTAGTCACTCCATGTAATAGGTGGCAGCGGACCACTGCCGACTTCAATGGGCAGCCTGGATGATCATAGGATCGCCCGTGTGTGTGTGTGTGTGTGTGTGTGTGTGTGTGTGTGTGATAGCACAGACAACGAGCAGTAAATGAGGAGGAAGCAAGCGCTGATCTGACAGGTCGGCGCTCGCTTCCTCCTCAATATCTTGCCGTGTAATACGGCCCTTACTAAGTGCAGAAGGGAATCAGTAAATGTTTCACAAAGTAGAATAAGCCGAATAATATAAAATAATTGACAAAGCTTGGACTAAAAATAAATTAAAGGTCATCCTCCACAATAAAAGATCTAGTGACTAATAGCCAAGCTGGAGGCCCGACCATCCAATCCAATGGCAGCCACAAACAGGCCACTTGTGTGGAAGGAGCAGCAGTCTATGCAGTTCGTAGTTATCAGAAATGTATCAGGTGTTTAGATGAGGTTGTGAAGAGTCACACTACTCAGTCACACAAAGTCCAAAGGCAACGGAACAATAACTGACCACGGCCAGCACATTATTCTGGAAATTCAGGTTTAGGCTTTGTTCACACTATGTACTTTTTAATGACAAGAATGGCCGTGCTGCAATGCAATCAACGACCGTTAATCACACAGTGTATTGATTAAAGATCGTTGTTTAATACGGCCATGGAAATAATTGACAGCCACTGTGTCCCTACACTGTGTGGCTGTCATGCCGGCAGTACTGTGCATGAAAATCCAGTAGAGTTGAGCGAATCTCAAGCATGCTCAGGTCCGTTCAAACCAGAGCGTTCAGCATTTGGTTATCTGTGGCTAAAGCTAGAGAGCCCTGGAAAACATGGATGCAAACTATGACCTATGGCTGTATCCATGCTTTCCAGGACGCCCTAGGGCTGCATCCTACTTCACCAGCCACCGGCAACTGAACATGTGAACCTGAGCGTGCACAGAGTTTGCTTTAGTTCATAGACTACAATAAATCCTTACACTGAGAGTCCTCCACCTCCATGTTCTGCATGTCCTCATTCAGGTCCACCAGAGCAGGCTTCCCATTTCTCTGCACTTCGATATTGAAGGCTGGGGACAGAGGAAAGGCTATGGGTCTATCCACTGGTGTCTCTGCAATGGGAAGCAAACATAACCGCGTCACCGCCATCGTGGCAGAGTTTTACAAATTTAAAGGGAATCTTTCATAGGGACAAACCACTTTATCTTAGGACATCTAAAAGACATCCTAAGAAAAACAGCCTCGGAGGGCCCCCCCGAAGGCATGCCCCCATATAAACAAAGCATTATGGCCCAATCAAACTGCACATCTATAGGAAACACCGAAGGAAAAAATGGCTGCAGCTTGGTCTGGGAGGAAGTAGGATGTAAGAGACAGCTTCCCGTTCTGCATTAATGCTATGCAGAATAAACAAGGTGAAGTCTTACCCTTAAGGGTGCATTCACACCTACAGGATCTGCAGCAGATTTGATGCTGTGTTCAGTTATTTAAATGAAATCTGCTGCAGATCCTGTAGGTGTGAACGCACCATAAAGGGGAAAACTCAGCCGGTTACACAAATCTAACCTGCTGATACATCCCTATTGTGCACGGGGCCCTGAGGATGAAGGTGTGACTGTTACCTTCATCCTTGGCGCTGTTCCCATGCTCTTTGTAGCGTAATCCTGTCTCTGTTTAGAGAGCAGGGGGCAAAGCTACAGCCTCCAGAGAACCAATCCCGCCTGCCCCCCGGCCGATAACCAATCCCGCCTGCCCCCCGGCCGATAACCAATCCCGCCTGCCCCCCGGCCGATAACCAATCCCGCCTGCCCCCCGGCCGATAACCAATCCCGCCTGCCCCCCGGCCGATAACCAATCCCGCCTGCCCCCCGGCCGATAACCAATCCCGCCTGCCCCCCGGCCGATAACCAATCCCGCCTGCCCCCCGGCCGATAACCAATCCCGCCTGCCCCCCGGCCGATAACCAATCCCGCCTGCCCCCCGGCCGATAACCAATCCCGCCTGCCCCCCGGCCGATAACCAATCCCGCCTGCCCCTGGCTGATAATTCACTGCTGTTACTTTGCATAGGGGACATTATCCGGACATGCGCTCCGACAAACCCATTACCACCAAGGACCAGATAAATTGGGCGCATGTTATATAGGTTCATGAGAAATTTTGAGCTCTTACCATTAACTTTGGATAATCCGGGTGCTTTGTTTTTAAGCAGCGTCACCTGGATTTGTGGAATGTTCGTAATGTTGGAGTTCAGTAAAAACTTGAAGTCTACATGGCCCACCATGCACGCTTTTGGTAAAACCAGTTCAAAGACATGTTCATCCCAACTGGAGCTAAGGACAAAAGAAGACGATCCTCAATACAGCAAGTGACAAGAAGATAAATGCAACAAGACACAGAGACAGGAGGAAGCACAACAAGTCCCAGGAATTACAATGTATGTGGTGAAGAGTCCAAGACAAATAGCAGATTACACGGGTCTCCACGCATGTATGTAGCTTGCAGATAAGTGATCGCTCCACAGGGCGCTGAGTGCTGCATTCTCTATTCTGAAGTAGTTACCCAGCTAATGCAATGCCGAGGCCGCCCCACTTAAAGGGGGTACGGTATGCCAGTATTTGCTGAGCAATCTCCACCAGGTGATCCATGCAGATTTCTGGTAAAGACCACGAGCACATCCAACACACCTGGTAGAAACCACTTCCCTCTGTACCTCCTTTAAGCAAATTATGAGTAGGAATGAAGCTGGGACTAAAACCTTAAAGGGAAGGTGTCACCTACATTGTCTGTTACTGATTGGAGTCAGATACTAAAAAGAGGATTTTTTACTCACCGTAAAATCTCTTTCTCGTAGTCTTCATTGGGGGACACAGATACCATGGGTATAGGCTGCTGCCACTAGGAGGCGCTGACACTAAGAGAAACAAAGGAAGTGACTCCTGAGCAGGATATACCCGCCCACAGGCACTGAGGTAAACCAGTTTGTACAAGAGCAGTAGGAGAAGTCAAGTACAGGTAAAGTAGGAATAACACCAAAAATGGAGGAAACTACCATACCGAGGAAAAACCCCAAAAGAAAATGGATGGGTGCTGTGTCCCCCAATGAAGACTACGAGAAAGAGATTTTACGGTGAGTAAAAAATCCTCTTTTCTCGTGCGTCTTATTGGGGGACACAGATACCATGGGACGTCCAAAAGCAGTCCATGGGGTGGGAAAGAGAACCGCTAGACAAGAGCGCTTGGTGAGAAGGCACAGAATAGCACCAAAACAACCATCAACTAGGAAGAGAGTAAGGGATGATGCTGAATGCATCAGAGAAAACCCCTACAGGTCCGCGGCAAAGGAAAAAGAGTGTCTAGTCCCTGGAGCAACGTGCTGCACGGCAGACAGAGTGGGTTGTGTCCGTCCTGGAAGCCAGCAACATGATGTAACATCGAGTCCAACAGAACTAGTAGGCTAGATGTGGGGAAAAAAAGCAGACGCCCAGCCAAGTAGGCGATCACAGGCGGCAGGGACTTACTCTGAGGTAGAACAGAATAAAAGTCAAATACAACCATGACGGGAGAGACTGGAAAATGTTTCATGGCACATAGAGGTCTAAGGCGTCAAATAAAGGAGAGAGCGGAAAGAGCGTCTCTCATAGAAGGTGCCACATGAGATGCAGGAGAAGCTGCGTCCTTGACTATGGAGCTGGGAAGAATGGCCAGGCTGGAAGCTCCATAGGCCTAGGAGTACAGTCTTCACTGAGAAGACAAAACTTGAGCACAAGAGAAGCCATGGCCTATGATATGAGTTATCCCATCTGAGAAACACATTTTAATAAGAAGAATAAAGCTGTCCAAGCATAAAGCAGTCCAGGGAAGGAACGAGCTGGAGGAAGGAAAACCAAGATCAGAATCCTGTGTAAGTTGACCTGGAAGGAGTACAGTAGTACCTGGTATCCCGCAGTGCCCAACAGAAAAGAGGAGCAGAGGAAAGCCGGTAAGCCGGGGAAATAACAACTCCATGGGCTGTTAGAGCCTTAGAAAGGAGGTTGATCATATAAAACACTCCGCTCCAAGGAAGCCTAGAGGTACTCGAGAGCCTGGAGTCCCAGAAGACAACTGTCAAGGGAGGTCAAGGTAAGGCTGATGGGCATGGGAGTTGTCACAGGACAATGGGCACAACAGGTAATACATAGACTAGAGTCCATATGTAGACTAGATCCAGAAACCAACGCCTCAAAGGGTGAGCAGAGACGTTGCTTGGTAAGAGCAGAACAGCAAATTTAAGTCCTGCCAGAATGCGATAGGTTTGGAGACGATAAAGGTAGGGCCAGACATGGGCCAGTGAACAACCCTGTTTCCAAGGAGAGGAAACCCTTAAGGGAGTAAGTTCTCAAGGAATCCACATGGGAGACAAGATAAGGGAGGGGGACTGGGAGCCCCGTCTGGAGAGCATGGCCGGTCAACAAGAAGACCAAGGACAAGGAAGTCAAGCAGGAGTGCTCATAGAGGCCAGTGAGGGTCAGAAACCCACACCTGCCTGTCGGAAGAAGCTATTACGGAATAGCAGTCCTCAGGAGGATACTTATACTAAATATTCCATCCTCCTGGAGGAGGGAAGGGCTGCTTGAATATTTTCTGACTGAGTGGTAAAAAACCAAACCCAGGATGGGGGGGGTCATGCACAAACAGTGCATTAAGCCAGGGAGAAGGAGTAATGGTGTAAGCGGGAGCACTGCAAAACCCTGAACTGAGAACAATGCTTCATAGTCCATATGGCCAAGCAAGGACACCTGGAGAAGCTAGACCATGAAGAGACCATACACCTATGCGTAGGACGGTAGAGAAACCGTACAGGCAGTAAACAGGAAATCCTCACCCTGTGAGACTGCAGCTGCCTAAGAGAGAAGACTAAATACTTGCCATGTTGGCCATAGGCAGATGCAGAAGGAGAAGTCCTAAAGTAGCACTGTGATAGACATGTAGGCAATTGATGTCCTACATACACCAGGGGTAGAAGAAACCCTTTACTGTTTTACCTGAGGAGCCGAGAGGCCTCACTTCACCCAGATCAAAGAGGGGACGGCCTAAGCAATACAAGCCATACTACTGGGAAACAGCCAGCGAGACAAATGTCAGAACATGGTAGTTATGCCCAGACAAAGGACAGAAGAACCACCCTGACAGTACCAGGATGAAATAGTGACCGGATCTGTATGCTGCCGGCCATTCAGAGGACCAGAGTATGAGAGTCCAACAGTCCGGGGGCAGGTAAAGCGAGGGGTTCTGTACCTTGAGTAGTGGGACACGTAGCAGGATGCTTGGGCTTTAGAAAGGATACGGCCCAAGAGGAATACAACAAGGTTACGCTGCCTGAGAGCAGGCAATAAGACTTGTTAGTGGAAACATATAGAAGACAACATGGTGTAGTAACAAGTTACCCCATGATGATCCCCTGAAGTGACAGGCACAGATCATGGGAGTCCTACGAGGATGAAAGGTAATATACAGGGTAACACGAGCAGAGTAGCTGCAAGCAGTAAGTAACAGAAGACCAGCATTCAAGAGATACAAATACCTGGACTGGAAGCAGGTAATGTGCCTGGTCAGACCTGTAAACAGAAGCCTACAGTGTGTGCTCTGGGAGCAGGGAAGAGATCAGGACTGTGTCCCAATGTAAATGAGGACTGGATACGAGAACTGCCCAGCATCACCAGGATAGTGAGCAGACCTGAAGGTGGTGTATTACATTGTGTAACAGAATACCACAATCTGTGCACACCGAACTACAGGTAATGTAGTTGGAGCCATATCATGCAGCAGAGGGCAGAGCTCTGAATAACCTTGTACCACCACCTGGGAGGGGGTAACATGTCCAGTTCTATGTCCGTGACATCATGTAGTAAAGGAATCTATGTCATGAAGATGAGAGGCAGGTCTGAAGCACCGCCCGCTAATGGGTGATGTGAGTGACAGGACTGGAAGCTCTGAGTAACACCGGAACAACGACTGGCAATGGGTGATGAGTCTGGTCCCATAACCTGTCTAACAAACCATGTAGCAGACGGTTCTGTTGTGAGAGCCCAGGAACACAGCATAGTAATAGGTAATGTGTCTGGTTCCATGTCCTGCTTGCGACACCATTTAGCAAAGGATTCTGCCTCAAGAACACAGTAGTCCCCTTAGGAACGGTAATGTGTCTGGTCTCATGTCCTGCTTGTGAAACCATGTAGCAGAGGGTTCTGCTCAGAGATAATTTGTCAATGAGTAACGTGTCTGGTTCCATGTACATACCGTGACACTGTATAGCAGAGGGTTCTGCTCAGAGCACAGATACACTGTCTGGAAACAGGTAACGTGTCTGGTTCCGTGTCCTCACCGTGACACTGTATAGCAGAGGGTTCTGCTCAGAGCACAGATACACTGCCTGGAAACAGGTAACGTGTCTGGTTCCGTGTACTTACCGTGACACTGTGTAGCAGAGGGTTCTGCTCAGAGCACATACACCGCCCTGATAACGTGTAACGTGTCTGGGTTTATGTACTCCTCGAGACACCGTGTAGCAGAGGGTTCTGCTCAGAACACAGATACACTGTTTGGAAACAGGTAACATGTCTGGTTCCGTGTCCTGCTCGTGACACCGTGTAGCAGAGGGTTCTGCTCAGAGCACAGATACACCACCTGGATAGCGGGTAACGTGTCTGATTCCATGTACTTCTCGTGACACCATGTAGCAGAGGGTTCTCAGAGTACAGATACACCGCCTGGATAGCGGGTAACATGTCTGGTTCCATGTACTTCTCGTGACACCATGTAGCAGAGGGTTCTCAGAGTACAGATACACCGCCTGGATAGCGGGTAACATGTCTGGTTCCATGTACTTCTCGTGACACCATGTAGCAGAGGGTTCTGCTCAGAGCACAGATACACCGCCTGGATAGCGGGTAACATGTCTGGTTCCATGTACTTCTCGTGACACCATGTAGCAGAGGGTTCTGCTCAGAGCACAGATACACCGCCTGGATAGCGGGTAACGTGTCTGGTTCCATGTACTTCTCGAGACACCATGTAGCAGAGGGTTCTCAGAGTACAGATACACCGCCTGGATAGCGGGTAACATGTCTGGTTCCATGTACTTCTCGTGACACCATGTAGCAGAGGGTTCTGCTCAGAGCACAGATACACCACCTGGATAGCGGGTAACGTGTCTGTTTCCATGTACTTCTCGTGACACCATGTAGCAGAAGGATATCACTGAGGGCACAGAAACACTGTATGGTGATGGGGAATATGTCTGTGCGTATGTGGTTGGAGGGGAACCAGAGTGTCTGTATATAAGTATTAATGTAATCTTATATATATAAAATCTGACACAGAGGTGTCAACCAGCACCAAAAATGCTTGATCTGCAGACCAAGGGTTGCTGGAACATTATATGGAACATTGGCCATAATAAAACATGATGCAAGCCATTCTCATATATGTAATGGTGTAATAACACACTTCCACCAGTAGGTGGCAGGAGAGATGCATCAAGTGTCCCAAGCTGCTGGAATAGAAGGGCAGTGTGTGTGGTAGCTCCATCAGGAGACCGCACACACACACACACATACACATGGCAGGGGGAGGGGGAAGCAGCATCCCTCAGTGCAGGCTCTGGAGAGAGCCAAAAGGGGGGATGCCACGGTCCGCGCTGCACCCGAAAAGGGGCGGGGCCTACCGGGAGGGGCCGGAGCATCTTACTGTGAAGGCTCCACCGAGAGCCACAGGTAAGATTAAGGTGGGATGCTGAGGCCCACCCGACTCCTGAAGGGGGCGGGGCCTGCCGGGAGGGGGCGGAGCATTCCAGTGCAGGTTCCACAGTTAAGAAAAAAGGCGCAATTCTCCGGGCCGCGCGGCACCCGGAAGGGGCGGGGCTTACATGAGGAGGCGGGGCATCCCCAGAGCAGGCTCCAGTGAGAGCCAAACATAATGAGAAGCAATGAAGCGGGCCGCGCAGCGCCCGAAAGGGGGCGGGGCATATCGGGAGGGGGCGGAGGTAGCCCTGTGTGTACTCTGGAGAGCCACAATATAGGGAAAGAAGGGCGGGATGCCGCGGCACCCGGCAAGGGGCGGGGCTTAGGGAAAAGGGGCGGAGCATCCTTTAGTATGGTCTCTAGAGCCACATGAAAGGAAAAGTGCGGGAAGCTGCGCAGCACCCAGTCAGGGGAGGAACATCCCTCACAGTGCGCCCCATGGCACCCAGAGAAAGACACAAATAAGAATAAAATGGTGGAGAGGGCTGGCCTGCTACCGACTGAGGGGAGAGGAGCATCTGCCTGGGGAGGGCTGCAAGTGACTGGAGAGGGAGAGCTGCCTATGTGAAGTAAAATGGCGGCCTGGGAGGGAGGGCAGGGGGAATATACTCACCATATAGGAGCACATACTTACCATTGTAGTCTTCAGCCGGTGGGTGCCTCACCTTAACGCGCCAAGCTTTGGGGGGCGAGGCGGGAAGGGGCTGTGCGGATACAGAGTCCGCAGAAAGGCGACCAGATAGTCAGACTGATCAGGGGCCCTGGTGTCACGTTGCCGGCCGGTGGCGACCGAGGGGTCACAGCCCATTTACATTTATGGTCTGTTCCCTGGTTGCATAGTGGGGGGATCAGGGTGAGTTTTAGATAACCCACCGTGCCCAAGAATCCATAGGACCTAGAAGGAAAAAGAAATCTAACTAACTAAACATAAAGGAAGAAACTGGTCTGGAGAACCCAGACCTGTGTCTGCCTCCTACTGACACTAAGCTAAACTGGTTTACCTCAGTGCCTGTGGGCGGGTATATCCTGCTCAGGAGTCACTTCCTTTGTTTCTCTTAGTGTCAGCGCCTCCTAGTGGCAGCAGCCTATACCCATGGTATCTGTGTCCCCCAATAAGACGCACGAGAAACTTGTTCTTTTATTCTAATCTGTTTCTATTTTCTGACTTTTATTTTATTTTCCCTGTTTGTACATTTTTATGGGGTGGCCATCTTGCCTGGGCTGTTAATAACAGCATTTAGTGACATGCTTTACAGCAAGACTCATGGACATAGATGACAATAGACAGACTCTGTCCCTGTGAGATGAATGTAAGACATTACTGAGAGCGCTCTGTGACCTGTGAAGAGGTCATTCCACAGGGAGCTGCTATTGTCTCCTCTATCTACTGGTGTCACATGACGCTGCAATGCTGTACAGATCACTTTACAGCAGCCTCCTCTTATCACCACAGACACAACAGGAAGTCTTAGCTTAGTTTTAGCCCCAGTGGTGAGAATGAGAACTGCAAGATATCAGGATTATTGTATAATATAGATAGAAACATGGGAAAATAGGAAAAATGTCACCAAAAATTCTTAAAAAATATGTTTAACAGAAAAACATTTATACAATAAGTCCTGTACTGATGACACAGTCGCTTTAAAGGTGATCTACATTAACCTTATTCTGGAAGAAAGATGAAGCCCATAGCGTATTGTCCTATAGATGCGTACCTGTCGTTCTGTAGTTTCCAGGTGCGGGTGTGCTGGGCAGCGTCCCCGTGGTGCTGTTGGTGTAAATGTTGCGGATGGCGTCTTTGTTGTTGCTCCTGCTGAACTTCTACCCAGCAAGGTGGCACAGTCGCAGAAAACCTGGGTATCAAGGTCTCAAAGCGAGTTAGCTCCACTAAGCAGGTCAGCATTTCCAAGGAGAAGGGCTGCTCTGCTAGAAGGTCTACACCTGGGGGGAAACGCCAATATCCATAAAGATGTTAGAGATGGAGCCCACAAGGGTGCAGTAACCTCCATAGGAATAACACTTACCGGTGATGCCGGGACTGGAAGGGTTGGACAATGGCTTGATGCCTTCCGTTAACTGCTCTACTCCCTTTGTTAATGACCCATCAACAAGGATATCGGTCTCATCCAGATCATCACATGTTCCTCCAATCTGAAGAAAATGAAGCTCTCCACCTATAACACATACAGGTCCATTACAATATAGGAAATTATTGAGAAGGCTACAAACACCCCCCCCCCCTTCCAGTGTTACCCGAGCTTTGCTGGGGCCAATAATTGTGGCTGATACAGGTCAGTGCGGGCAGGGCTGGTTTAGGCTGCGTGGGCACAGACACCCCTGCACACACCGGCAGACGTCTGGCCGTGGCAGCCGGGCTGTGGAGTCGGTAAGCCGCAGCTCCGACTCCAACTCCTGAATTTTATCAGGACCGACTCCTGCTCCTTCATAAATGGCCGGTCATATACCAGGGGAGTTATCTATCACACCGGCTCAGCAGCTTCTCCCTAATGTCCTACATGATCCTGGGGCGACTTCTGAGGGAATATATACTGTATATACAGCAGCTTCTCCTGTGGGTGCAGTGGGTGCAGCCAGTCTCCAGCCTCCATGGCCTGAACTACTTAGAACCAGACTAGATGGAGCAGGTGGGCTTTTCCTGCTGACAATCTTCTATGTTTCTAACTAAATATTCACCATACACAAAGACACACTGCTAACACTGCCAGATCCCTGTGATATAGAGGTCAGCCATAGTGATATACAGGGGGTCATACATAGTGATATAGAGGGGTCACACAGTGATATAGAGAGGGGTCACACATAGTGATATAGAGAGGGGTCACACATAGTGATATACAGGGGGTCACACAGTGATATACAGGGGGTCACACAGTGATATACAGGGGGTCACACAGTGATATACAGGGGGTCGCACAGTGATATAAAGAGGGGTCACACAGTGATATAGAGAGGGGTCACACATAGTGATATAGAGAGGGGTCACACATAGTGATATAGAGAGGGGTCACACATAGTGATATAGAGAGGGGTCACACATAGTGATATAGAGAGGGGTCACACATAGTGATATAGAGAGGGGTCACACATAGTGATATAGAGAGGGGTCACACATAGTGATATAGAGAGGTCACACAGTGATATAGAGAGGGGTCACACAGTGATATAGAGAGGGGTCACACACAGTGATATAGAGAGGGGTCACACATAGTGATATAGAGAGGGGTCACACATAGTGATATAGAGAGGGGTCACACATAGTGATATAGAGAGGGGTCACACATAGTGATATAGAGAGGGGTCACACATAGTGATATAGAGAGGTCACACAGTGATATAGAGAGAGGTCACACATAGTGATATAGAGAGGGGTCACACAGTGATATAGAGAGGGGTCACACAGTGATATAGAGAGGGGTCACACAGTGATATAGAGGTCACACAGTGATATAGAAGGTCACTGTGGGGGCACGCAATTGTACGTACGTACGCACACACACACACACACACACACACACACACACACACACACACACACACAGCCTGCTGCAGCTATAGCACACACAGCCTGCTGCAGCCATAGCATGCACACACACAGCCTGCTGCAGCCATAGCATACACACACACAGCCTGCTGCAGCCAAAGCGCGCGCACACACAGCCTGCTGCAGCAATAGCACACACACACACAGCCACACAAAGCCTGCTGCGGCCATAGCACACGTACATACACACAGCCTGCTGCAGCAATAGCACACACACACACACACACACACAAACACACACACAAAGCCTGCTGCGGCCATAGCACACATACATACACACAGCCTGCTGCAGCCATAGCGCACACACACACACACAGCCTGCTGCAGCCATAGCGCACACACACACACAGCCTGCTGCAGCCATAGAACACTGAAGAAAAACACACAATCTTCTCCCAAAACCCCACACTGAGGTCAGAGGTTACACCTACACTACTTATGTCTTCTCCCCCTCTATATTACACATGATATCTTCATATTACACTGCTGCTCATATACAGTCATCCAGCATCCAGGAAGAGACCAGCACAGATCTCCCCCCACACAATGGACTCTTCCAGCTCAGAAACAAGCTGCCAAATAGTGACCGACGACTTTTCCCCGACCACCCTTATGTAATAGGGCCAGTGTCCTATTACAGATATATTCCCCGACCACCCTTATCTAATAGGGCCAGTGTCCTATTAGATATATTCCCCGACCACCCTTATGTAATAGGGCCAGTGTCCTATTACTGATATATTCCCCGACCACCCTTATGTAATTGGGCCAGTGTCCTATTACTGATATATTCCCCGACCACCCTTATCTAATAGGGCCAGTGTCCTATTACTGATATATTCCCCGACCACCCTTATGTAACAGAGCCAGTGTCCTATTACTGATATATTCCCCGACCACCCTTATCTAATAGGGCCAGTGTCCTATTACTGATATATCCCCCGACCACCCTTATGTAATAGGGCCAGTGTCCTATTACTGATATATCCCCCGACCACCCTTATGTAATAGGGCCAGTGTCCTATTACTGATATATTCCCCGACCACCCTTATGTGATAGGGCCAGTGTCCTATTACTGATATATCCCCCGACCACCCTTATCTAATAGGGTCAGTGTCCTATTACTGATATATTCCCCGACCACCCTTATGTAATAGGGCCAGTGTCCTATTACTGATATATTCCCCGAACCCCCTTAGGGCCAGTGTCCTATTACTGATATATTCTCCGACTACCCATATCTAATAGGGCCAGTGTCCTATTACTGATAAATTCCCCGACCACCCTTATGTAATAGGGCCAGTGTCCTATTACTGATAAATTCCCCGACCACCCTTATGTAATAGGGCCAGTGTCCTATTACTGATATATTCCCCGAACCCCCTTAGGGCCAGTGTCCTATTACTGATATATTCTCCGACTACCCATATCTAATAGGGCCAGTGTCCTATTACTGATATATTCTCCGACTACCCATATCTAATAGGGCCAGTGTCCTATTACTGATAAATTCCCCGACCACCCTTATGTAATAGGGCCAGTGTCCTATTACTGATAAATTCCCCGACCACCCTTATCTAATAGAGCCAGTGTTCTATTAGAATGTTGCTCATAATATATATTCATGAGCATGGTAGACACGGTGATCTGTACTGCATGTGACACAGACCCGCCATGGTAGACACGGTGATCTGTACTACATGTGACACAGACCCGCCATGGTAGACACTGTGATCTGTACTACATGTGACACAGACCCGCCATGGTAGACACTGTGATCTGTACTACATGTGACACAGACCCGCCATGGTAGACACGGTGATCTGTACTACATGTGACACAGACCCGCCATGCAGGGGCTGCCTGGCAAACTTTAGCCTGGGGGGCAAGTACACAGCAGTGGCCCATGAGTAGCGGATATTCGCCAGGGCCGAACCTAAACATCCCAAGCTGGCCGGGGGTGAGGGGAACATAATAAAGAATCCATACTTGTCCCAATGCCTCCGCAGTGCAGCGTCACTGCTCACAGACCGGTTCCTGCAGCTCCTGGTCCTGCAACGTCACGCACTGGGGCGAACGGGTACTTCCTGCCGGACTTGACAATGCAGGAATGGGAGGAGCAGGATAACAGTAGCTGTGAGAGAGGTGGTGAACCTGTACTGCAGGGGCACAGGGACGGGTAAGTATATTCTTTTTTATGTTCCTCCAACCTCTGCCGTCCCAGGATTTTTATGTAAGGCCAGAGTTTAATCTGCTCTGGCTTGGATTATACCTTGTATGGACATGGACATCATACTATTACTGACCAAATCCTGTATACTTATATAACCAATAATATCAGTATACAAGGGGCAAATAATACCACCATACCATGACCACATACTACAATCACATAGTAACTACATTATAAAAGGTTACCTAATACCGTCACACTACGAGCATTACTACTATACTGGTACTACACTCCACCACACAGGGGCCAATATTACCCCATACGGTGACCAAATAGTGGTAGATACCAGCTGTACACAAGCTCTGTATACCATATAAGTACAGTGCAAACACATCCAGTGACTCACAGATGACGTTTTCTGAGTCGGTCAGGTTTCCTTTTCTTTTCGATCATGAATAATTCTTCCAACCACAAATCATCTCAGCAGTATCTGCCAGACAAACATCTTCAGCACCTTACTTTTACAGCACCTTTACCCACTTTTATACAAACTCTCCATCATAGTGCCCCTAAACAGTAACAGGAACTTCTTTAAAGACCAATCTGTAGTCACTTCCCTTTTCTGTGCCTCTTTTTAAAGTTAGGTCCCTTCTTAATGCCTGTATCTGTAATGAGACCCCCTATTTGTTCCCCATCTGTAATTGTGCCCCCTGTCTTTGCCCTCATCTTTAGTTAGGCCCCCCTTTGTGTCCCCATCTGCAGTTAGCCCCACCCTCTCCTTGTGCTAAGTGAATAGCACCCATTTGTCCTAATGAACTGTACTACTGTCCCCTAGATAAACTGTGCCTCTTATGAACTGTCTTTAATAAATAGTACCACTGCCCCCCACAACACTGTCCTCTAATGTACTGTACCGCTGTCCTCTCTAATGTACTGTACCACTGACCCCCCCTAATGTACTGTACCACTGTCACCTCTAATGTACTGTACCACTGCCCCCCCAACTATCCTCTAATGTACTGTACCACTGTCCTTTCTAATGTACTGTACCACTGTCCTCTCTAATGTACTGTACCACTGTCCTCTCTAATGTACTGTACCACTGACCCCCCTAATGTATTGTACTACTGTCCTCTCTAATGTACTGTACCACTGTCCTCTAATGTACTGTACCACTGTCCTCTAATGTACTGTACCACTGCCCCCTCTAATGTACTGTACCACTGTCCTCTAATGTACTGTACCACTGTCCCCTCTAATGTACTGTGCCACTGTCCTCTCTAATGTACTGTCCCAATCACCCCCTAATGTACTGTACCACTCTCCTCTCTAATGTACTGTACCACTGTCCCCTTTAATGCACTATACCACTGTCCTCTAATGTACTGTACCACTGTCCCCTCTAATGCACTGTACCACTGTCCTCTCTAATGTACTGTACCACTGTCCTCTCTAATGCACTGTACCACTGTCCTCTCTAATGTACTGTACCACTGTCCTCTCTAATGTACTGTACCACTGTCCTCTCTAATGTACTGTCCCAATCACCCCCTAATATACTGTACCACTGTCCTCTCTAATGTACTGTACCACTGTCCTCTCTAATGTACTATACCACTGTCCTCTATGTACTGTACCACTGTTCCCTCTAATGCACTGTACCACTGTCCTCTCTAATGTACTGTACCACTGTCCTCTCTAATGTACTGTACCACTGTCCCTGTAATGTTCTGTACCACTGTCCTCTCTAATGTACTGAACCACTGTCCCCTCTAATGCACTGTACCACTGTCCTCTCTAATGTACTGTACCACTGTCCCCTCTAATGCACTGTACCACTGTCCTCTCTAATGTACTGTACCACTGTCCCCTCTAATGCACTATACCACTGTCCTCTATGTACTGTACCACTGTTCCCTCTTATGTACTATACCACTGTCCTCTCTAATGTACTGTACCACTGTCCCCTCTAATGCACTGTACCACTGTCCTCTCTAATGTACTGTACCACTGTCCCCTCTAATGCACTATACCACTGTCCTCTATGTACTGTACCACTGTTCCCTCTAATGTACTATACCACTGTCCTCTCTAATGTACTGTACCACTGTCCCCTCTAATGCACTATACCACTGTCCTCTATGTACTGTACCACTGTTCCCTCTAATGTACTATACCACTGTCCCCTCTAATGCACTATACCACTGTCCTCTATGTACTGTACCACTGTCCTCTCTAATGTACTGTACCACTATCCTCTCTAATGCACTGTACCACTGACCCCTCTAATGTACTGTACCACTGTCCCCTCTAATGTACTGTACCACTGTCCCCTCTAATGTACTGTACCACTGTCCTCTCTAATGCACTATACCACTGTCCCCTCTAATGCACTGTACCACTGTCCCCTCTAATGTACTGCACCACTGTCCTCTAATGTACTGTACCACTGTCCCCTCTAATGTACTGTACCACTGTCCTCTCTAATGTACTGTACCACTGTCCTCTCTAATGTACTGTACCACTGTCCTCTATGTACTGTACCACTGACCCCTCTAATGTACTGTGCCACTGTCCTCTCTAATGTACTGTACCACTGTCCTCTATGTACTGTACCACTGACCCCTCTAATGTACTGTGCCACTGTCCTCTCTAATGTACTGTACCACTGTCCTCTATGTACTGTACCACTGACCCCTAATGCACTATACCACTGTCCTCTCTAATGTACTGTACCACTGACCCCCTAATGTAACGTACCACTGAGCCCCCTAAATCATTGTTTCCCAACCAGTGGCTCCTCAGATGTTCGTAAACTACAACTTCCATTATGCAAGCAGGACATGATAATAGTTGTAGTTTGGTAACACTTGAGGAGCGCCTGGATAGGAAGCAATGATTTATGGGTACAGTTTATTTAGTGTAATTTCTCCAACATCTGACCCTTCTGCAGTTATTAAACTACAACCCCCATTATATCCTGCCAGCAGGGCATGATAGGAGTTGTAGTTTTGTAACAACTGAGGAGCCACTGTTAGGAAGCAATGATTTAGGGGTACAGTTTATTTTGTGTGGTGTTCTCCAACATGTGACCCTCCTGCTGTTCCTAAACTACCATCCCCATTATCTCCTGCTAGAAGGGCATGATGGGAGTTGTAGTGTTTCACTAACTGAGCAGTCACAGGTTGGAGAACACCTAAACTCTACCTAAATTATTGCTTCCTAACCAGTGACTCCTCAGCTGTTGCCAAACTACAACTCCTATCATGTCCTGCCACCAGGATATAATGGGAGCTGTAGTTATGCAATAACTGGAGAGTCAAATGTTGTAGATAGGACAAAGCACAATGCACAATGCCCCCCCCCATGCTTACTTCACTAGCAGGTCCGTGCTTCTCTGCTGCTCTGGCCTCTTCTGGTTAGGTCTGACCAGAGCAGAGAGGAGCAGGCAGTGCTAATCACACTGCAGAATCACGGAGGAAACATTGGCTGCCCAGACAGGGAGGTGAGTGTCCCCTGCTCCAGCCAGCCCTAGGCTACTGTATTGTATTGGTGTCTTATAGACCCCAGTACTATACAGTAACCCCCCCAGACCCGCTCCCCACAACCCAGGCCCCCTCCCCAGATACCAGTCGGGCGGTGGGCGGCTCTTCTCCCGGCAGGCGTCCTCCTCCATGGGCTGTGCACTTCTCTTTGCTCAGTGATGGAACAGGCTGCCTGCTCCACCAATGAGCAAAGTGAAGTGTGAGGCAGAGTCAGCGCGGCGTTCTGTCACCGCTGCTGACTGCTAGAGAGTGAGTGCAGCGGCCGCACTTACTGAGGAAAGAATTAAAGTGGCAGAGCGGCCCTAGCAACATCCGGACGCCGCGGCCCTTAGGTGTAGTGGGGGGACCGGCCCGGGGGGCATATGCCACCCTGCCCCCCGGCCCAGCCCGCCCCTGCCGCCATGGTAGACACTGATCTGTACTACATGTGACACAGACCCGCCATGGTAGACACTGATCTGTACTACATGTGACACAGACCCGCCATGGTAGACACAGTGATCTCTACTACATGTGACACAGACCCGCCATGGTAGACACGGTGATCTGTACTACATGTGACACAGACCCGCCATGGTAGACACTGTGATCTGTACTACATGTGACACAGACCCGCCATGGTAGACACTGATCTGTACTACATGTGACACAGACCCGCCATGGTAGACACGGTGATCTGTACTACATGTGACACAGACCCGCCATGGTAGACACTGATCTGTACTACATGTGATACAGACCCGCCATGGTAGACACTGATCTGTACTACATGTGACACAGACCCGCCATGGTAGACACTGTGATCTCTACTACATGTGACACAGACCCGCCATGGTAGACACGGTGATCTGTACTACATGTGACACAGACCCGCCATGGTAGACACAGTGATCTGTACTACATGTGACACAGACCCGCCATGGTAGACACGGTGATCTGTACTACATGTGACACAGACCCGCCATGGTAGACACTGTGATCTGTACTACATGTGACACAGACCCGCCATGGTAGACACAGTGATCTGTACTACATGTGACACAGACCCGCCATGGTAGACACGGTGATCTGTACTACATGTGACACAGACCCGCCATGGTAGACACTGTGATCTGTACTACATGTGACACAGACCCGCCATGGTAGACACTGTGATCTGTACTACATGTGACACAGACCCGCCATGGTAGACACTGATCTGTACTACATGTGACACAGACCCGCCATGGTAGACACTGATCTGTACTACATGTGATACAGACCCGCCATGGTAGACACTGATCTGTACTACATGTGACACAGACCCGCCATGGTAGACACTGATCTGTACTACATGTGACACAGACCCGCCATGGTAGACACTGTGATCTGTACTACATGTGACACAGACCCGCCATGGTAGACACGGTGATCTGTACTACATGTGACACAGACCCGCCATGGTAGACACGGTGATCTGTACTACATGTGATCCAGACCCGCCATGGTAGACACTGTGATCTGTACTACATGTGACACAGACCCGCCATGGTAGACACTGATCTGTACTACATTTTACCCGCCAGGCTCACCGGTCAGCTGACCCCACCCCCGGGTAATAAGGGACATGTGGATAGACGCATAACGCTGGGGCCTCTTGGACAACCCAGCAGCTCTAACCAAACAAATGCGCTGCCCGATGACTATCAGGTCCTGTCAAGTTACAGCCATCCAAGTCCACCTTCACTAAACGTTGTGACACGCAGGAATTACCATCTTCCAAGCAGAGGATTCCGCACATGAACAGTGTTAAAATGACAGTTGTGTAAGGTTCTTATATAGAGAACAACCACCTAACAAGAGATTGTGTTCTCAAAAAGGCCGACCATGTAATATTTAGCCGAAAAACCTCTGCTGCACACCGGAAGCACAGGAACCTAGAAACCCATTTATGCCTACAAATTAAAGGGGTTTTCCAATTAAAACATACTTGTCCCCTACCCAAAGCATAGAGGACAAGCAAAAGATCGGTGGGGTCTGACCTCCGGGCCCCCTGGCCATCTCTAGATTGGCCCTTGGGCTCTTTTGTTTTAGGGGCCTTTTCCATGGAGCGCTAATCAGCCGAATCGGCCCGATTTGTCCGATTATCACTCCATATAAATACAAGGATCAGCTGTTGACAAAAATCATCGGCTCATCGTTGATATAGGTTTGAACCTATAATTGTGGGGCACCGACCGCGCATCGCTACGTGTAAGAGCAGTGCGCAGCCAGCGACTGGCGATTTACATTACCTATCCATGCTGCAGGGCTCCTCTTGCGGTCTTCACCCCGGGACCCGCACGCTCTAGCTTCAGAGTTGACTGTCTAAGCTGACCGCCCCGGCCAGTGATTGGCTGAGCGGCCTGTCAGCTAAGACAGGCAGCTCTGAAGCTTGAGCGCGCGGGACCCGGGGAGAAGACCACCGCAAGAGAAGCCCTGCAGCATGGATAGGTAATGTATAAAGTTTAAGGGCTGCAAGGACATCGGTAACGATGTCCATGCAGCCCTTGTTAAACAGTAATCGGGCCGTGTAATAGGCCCAGTAAATGAGCACAGATTTAGCAGAACGGCGCTTGTTTACAGGTATTATTGGGCGGTGTAATAGTTTCCCTTAAATACGATTGAGTCGGCAGTCGGTGGTCCAATAGGACCACTAACACCTGTCCCAGGGGCTGAAAAAAAAAAAAAAGAGTCCCCCTAGGTACCCGACTAAGACTAAACTTCTACTCAACATCCTGCCGCCCACTAAACATTAGAGTTGCCCTTTAAAATAAAATAGTGTAACAAAAAATATTAAAAACACACACTCCTGTGCCCGTATGCTCCTGCACAACGCATCTATTCAGTTAATTCCACTGCTGGTTAATGCATGATATAGTATGTGAGCACTAGGAGCATAGCATAGCCCCATTCACATGTTTCCCTGCTAGAGGCAGCATAGCTATCAGTCTGCCATATGGTCCTAGTCTTCCTTATAAAGGGGTCATAAGGTTGGCTTCTCCCCAAGCTGCCTCTTCCTATGACCTATTATAAATATCATACCAACAGAGGACGAACCTCTGACATTATCGTAACTGTCTTCCCCGAATTCGGGGCGTCTCTCTCTATGTAAACAGACTTCCCCATTGGCCAAAGTCCTCTGAACCGGCTGCTCCTCTGTTTAGACGCTTCCCTTTGGACTCAGTGACAGGATCATTCCTGTAGCCAATCAGCTAATAGAGCAGGACGTTCTCTCCTAAATAAGCTGATTGGTCAGAGATTGGTGTATCAGCGCTATCCGCATGTTATCTAATCACAGGTTTCTTACCGGTATAAGAATAAGTGGAGATGCTACCTACTACGTGTCACTCTGATTCGCTTGTTGCTGAAGTCATCTCCGGTCACACAAGACTAAAGGTTCTATTACACTGGACTATCATCAATAATTTATTATATATAATATATTGTTCAAATTTAAACGATAATCGTTGTGTGTTTATGCAACAATCGAAAAAATCGTTTGTGTGTCGTTGACTGCATCTTTTAAGCTGAACCTTTAATCATTGTTAATCGTTCAGTGTAATTCCACATGGTCCCTTCATTTGCTGGGATCAGATGGAGTAAACAATCGTAACTAACGACTATCGTTTTGTGTGATATGAATTATTTCAGGCAGCTCTCCTTTGCTATTGTTTATCGTTAAAAATCAATTCGTCTAACAGGACCCTCAGTCTCCAGCAGTCGCTGATAGCCAGACCTTTGAAGCCAGGTTGGCAACTAACAGCAGCAGCAATCACCAGAGCAGCAGAGTTTTTCTATGGGGATTTGCTGCTGCTCTGGACAGTTCCTGACATGGACAGAGGTGGCAGCAGAGAGCACTGTGTCAGACTGGAGAGAATACACCACTTCCTGCAGGACATACAGCAGCTGATAAGTACTGGAAGACTGGAGATTTTTTACAATTACAAGTCTATATAACTTTCTGACACTATCTGATGTGAATGAAACAAAAAAAAGTTCCCCTTTAAGTGAGTCCATCCCCTATTCCTAAAGTTTCAGGAATCTGCCTGCATCGTGAGTATGTGAGGGAGTTTGCAATACAAAACTAAACCTTTTTTATTAGAGTGAAAGCTCAAACCAGCAGAATAAGCCAGCGTGACAGGCCCTGGACACCATGTCCGTTCTTACCTTTGGTGCAGGCACATAATCTGTCTGTGCCCGAACAGTAGACAACCGATACAAACGGGTCGGCCTCGTCCGTTCCTTCCTTTTTCGGTGGGTCCACTTTAGCCATGACCTCGAATGTTGATAGATCTAAAATTTTCACAAATCCCCCTTGAGTTGTGACCACTAAGTGTCCTAGACAGAGCAGCTCGGATTTCTTCTCTTTTCCGGCAGGATTTTTGGGGGTGAGTGGGGCGTCCTCTGCAGACTCCTCACAGTCGTCCTCTCTATTATCTAGGATATCAGGCTGTAATAAAATGAGCGAGGTAATGGCGTCCTGAGGGTCTTTAATATGTAAGACTTTGACCGGCTGCTCCTCCAGCGTCACTATCCTGGTAGTATAATTCATTTTGTATATCAGCAAGTAGCCGCCGCTTACACTTCTCTGCAGCGGCTGAATGATTAAAGGGTCGTGAGCGTCGGCTGAGGATTCGCAGGGGATGACATTGATACTTGTCCCATTCATACCACCCAGACTGTGCTCCGCTTCTCCTTTCCTCCTACTGCAAAGAGCCGAATTTAATTTGTTTAAATTATTCAAGGCCTCGACTTGATTTATTGCACTCAGGGACTCTGCCGGACATTTCTGTAAACCTATTAGAAGATGGACACCATCAGCACAAGGGATAATGGAATCTACCCGCAGGTTCTCCTCCTCGGCAAACTTGGGCAGCCGCATACACTGCACCAGTGTCCCGGGCTTAGGAACCATAGACGTCCACTTGTCTGTGTCGGGGGAGGCCAGGCTGGCCGTGGCCTCAGCAAACTGCTGGATGTAGGTGACAGGGGGGTCTTGAAGAAGCAATTGCTCCTGGTTATCAAGTTCCATCTCAATGATCTGAGGGACAGTAAACCCATCGTCGTGTAGACTTTTGCTCATAATATTGTTCATATGAGAAAAAAGTTTCCCTGCTTTTTCGTCGGACTCTTTAATGCTGTAAAGCAGCAAAATGGGGAGCGTCCTCTTTACCATAGGAGAGTTAAGATCGGAGTTGGTGCCGGACTCGTTGTCGGTGGAGCCCTGCTCTGAGGAGCTCTCGCCTGGAGTCCTGTTTAAAGCATCAAGTGACCTGCGAGAGTTGCTACTTGTAGGGGAGGAGACGGGGGACTTGTAGGTCAATAAGCCCCCGGTCAGGAGGCAAGGAAAGGGAATGTTGTGCTGTTCTAAGTGTTTTTCCTTGGTCTTTTCGTTTTTACAACCAACTAAAGTAGGATTTGCTCCAAGCTCCTCCAGGTCCTTTACGGTGTCCTCCAGAACATTGGCCACAATCTCCCACTGTAGCTTCTCGGGCTGCTGCAGAATACTGAGCGCGGTTATATCCAGGCTCATCTCCAGGGTTTCCTTCTGAGAAGCGTGACCTGGCAAGACAAACAATGTCACAATACAATTACCATTTAGAGTTGGGCGCTTTTACACAGCCCGATATCAGCGACATTGGCACTCGTCTGCTGTGTCTTAACACCGCCAAGCTCATTGAGAGCCAAGGAAACTGACAGCACAGATGCATGTGTATGTGCATATATATATATATATATATATATATATATATATATATATATATATATATATATATATATAGTTCTTGGATATGTATATATCCATGCTGTCATTTTCTAGATCAAAAGCAGTGTATACTTACCTTCTGCACTGCTGTGTGACCAGGCATCCTGCTCTCTGACAACCAACCCAAGAATGATTGACAGCCAGAGGGGTGGCAGCCTAAAGATACGGGAGAGCAGGATGCTGGATCACACAGCAGCGCAGAAGGTAAGTATACACTGCTTGTGATATGAAAACTACGATATATACGATATCCCAGACCTGCATAAATACATATTTGTGCTGTCAGTTTCCCTTAGCTATCTGCCACGTATCTTCTATTTTCATAGAAATCCTGACAGAAAGATGCAATCAGCCATTAATCAGACCATGTAAAGGAGCTTTGCACTGTATATCTCTATAGCACTCACTGACTAGGTCTTTCACATTACTTTTCATCACTGCATACAGGTTTTGATGGGTCTCACGACATACATATTTACAAGCATATTTACTAAATTATATAATTCCTCATCACTGTCAAGATCTTTGATATCAGTTCTTGAAAACCTCCAGATACTAGTAACAAGCGGTGAACCTGCGACCACCGAAGCTTGTGTTCACATGGCTCCCTGCGACATCTGTATAAATTACCTGTTACAGAGTCAGATCGTGATCGCTCTTCGCTATCTGAATCATCCAACAAATCATCACTAAAGAAAACAGAAGAGGAAAAAATAGAATAAAAAAATGAATAATATAAAATTCAGCAATGTAACTCACTACCCCCATAGTGGGTAACATGGAAACACATTTCCTAATGGATTTTGACGCATAACCCACAATACTACCAGCCGTCATCTAGGACATTGACCCCAAACCTTGACCAGCTTAAAGGGGAAATATTTCTGCATCAAATTTTTGCTGCAGCAAATAAGAACGTCATCCATATCACTGGTCTGCGTTCTACTCCTGAGCAATATGTCTACATGATACACGTATGGTCACTTATAAAGACTTCTAGAAGACAACAATATGGAGACAGCACACAGCCAATATTCAGCAGTTTAATCATCGCCAGGAACTAGTGTGGAATAAAGTGCAGAATACTGGCTGCGTGCTTTCTCCATATTGTCTTATGGATTTATAGATGAACCTGGGTCCGGTATGGTGAGACCTGCACCCACTACACATTCAGGACATTTATCAAGGGCTTTGCACCTATTTTTAGGTGAATAATTGGATTTTTTTTTGCCCATTTTCGGTCTGAGTTCTATTTATAAACCAGTATTCGACAAGTGAATATTTTTTAGATGCAATTTTTAATCACCCCCCCAAAAATAGCTAAATCCGGGATTTGCGCCCAATTTATCATTTGAGACATTTGAGAAAAAGTTGCACATGCCGGCGCAGGGCCTACGTCCGGTCAGTGCCAACTTTTTTACTTAGATGCAGTCACTATGGCAGGGCTACATTTAATAAATCAACCACAAGATAGTCCTTAGTAAATGTCCCCCATTGTTTCTGTGGTGCTGTGACTCTATTAGATGGATCCTGCATGCCCAGAGAGTAGGCTTATTATATGCCATGGAGAGGCCACTGGTGGGATGGCTTACACTACAGGGAAGTGATGCACACTACCCCAAGCTCGATTTCCTGATCGGTGGGGACCTTTGTAACGAGTCCCTGACCAGCCAACACTTTTGCCATATCCCTGTGACTAGTGATGAGCAGGCCTGTCAAACTGTTCGGTTTCTGCAACGTTCTCCTAACACTCAGTGTTTGATTTTCCGCAGCTGCAGAAATTGGATGTCACCCTAGGGAGTCCTGGAAAACCTGGATACAGCCATAGGCCATATCCATGTATCCATGTTTTCCTGAAAACCTGACACAGGGATACAAATTAATGAGATCAGAAGTGAATATCCCTTTAACTGTGCATACGACCAAGTACAAAAAAGTGCCGCCTTAAATCAGACGCTGTACCAGGACAATATTGGCTGGAGGCCTGGGCCTGCAGCTCATTTCAGCAACAGTGTAGCTATAGACAGACATGGCGCTATTAGGAGCTCTATACTGCACATTCTTTAACCCTTAAAGTTAAAGCTCATGTGACTCCATAGCACAGAAATATTTGATAGAAGATTGTGTGAGTGTGTACACTACCTGTCTCCCTCCAACTTTGGGATATCCGAACAGCTGGATGAATCTTCTAACCAAGCAAGCGTCGGCCTCCGTGTCTCCACTGTCGTCGTACTTGAGTCACCAGCGAGGACTAAAAGTTGCACAATCGCAGGATCATACGCATTCACCTCAAATTTTAAGTGCACCTTAAGCAGCCAAAAATAAAGATGAAGCCCACCATTACAGACAGGTCCGCGCTTAGTCAGCGATTATAAAGTGAATAGAGAGAAGTGATACCTTCATAAGCTTAGATACATCCCACACACAAATCTTTCCTCTCTTCGTAGCAGCAGCCAGAAAGTGTGGACAGTTCCCCACCCCAAAGCAGGATATCCTATCTGTGCCATCTGTGCAGGGGAACTGGGCAGGACAGGTGGCAAGGGTAACGGAGAGGGGCACATTCTGAGTATGTTCACCTTTCACAAACGGGCAGTTTGGGGAATGTCTCTCATGTTCAGACCTAGATAAAAATATATATATTATGTACATAATCTACAAGCATAACTGTGTGTGCGCTTGAAAACAAGAGCGTCAGTACAAAGGGTCATATCAGTGGTCTGCGTCACCTTAGACTTTAATCTAGAGGAAGATGTCTATACAATAAACCAACGTGCCATAAATGTGTCATTAACCTCTATTTAATTATCTCCAGTCTTCCAGTACTTGGCAGCTGCTGTATGTCCTGCAGAAAGTGATGTATTCTCTCGAGTCTAACAGTGCTCTCTGCTGCCACCTCTGTCCATGGCAGGAACTGTCCAGAGCAGGAGAGGTTTTCTATGGGAATTTGCTGCTGCTCTGGACAGTTTCTGACATGGACAGAGATGGCAGCAGAGAGCAGTGTGTCAGACTGGAGAGAATACACCACTTCCTGCAGGACATAGAGCAGCTGATTTCCCCAGAGAACCCCCCTTAAGTCTGCAGGAGTTTCTGCAAGGTGCTGAAATTCAGTTTTGCAGTAATCATACAGAGAAGAAAGGGTTTATTTGGTGCTCGCTTACACCACTGATTAGTCTGGGTAATACGGCTTTAAGGGATTGGAAGACTATTCTTATAAATCAATTTAATAAAGAAACGTGAAGGTAGCATAGCTTTACTTGCCATGGTTCGTCGGTAGGTTCCCAGCAGACTAAACACACACTACATGTGAAACACATGGCTCGATCATCCCCTGAGGAAGCTGGCTGTAAAGGTAAAACCAAACAATGTATAAGAGCATATAGATATTCCTCAGGGTGATCTCACTGATCGGCTGATGCATCTCACCTGATGGTAAAAACCGGCTTGAGCCATGGGGTCCGGCTGAGCCCACCTGTAACCGACATGAGGCCAAGAAGTGAAGGTCTCCCGTCTGTTTGCTTCACTATACATCAAGGACCTAAAGAGGAAGATAACAGAGCTCATCAAGGACCGCGGCTACACCAGAACCATTAACAACCAAGGAAAACTTCACAGCATGCATGACGGTTGTCTCTCCCATAGAGCACAGCCGAATGTTTCACACACAAAGGGAAGTATTAAAGGGACACTCTGGAGAGGAACTTTACCTCCCTGAATACATTGCTTTAATAAAGTTTTATTACTATAGTTTTTGGTACTACTCCAGTTCGGTTGAGTAGCAGTAGTGAGGGGTGACAGGGGCCCCGCTGCTGCCACAAACATTCCTGTCTGAGGGTATGCCGGGACCCTGCTCTGTACAGCGCTGAGCGGATGCCCTTCATCACAGCACGGTCTGGGAACGGAAAGGTTTAGGTCCTGAAATGAAAGTTGGTGGCCCCTTACTGCCACCACTCAACGCATGGGAAATAGTAACAAAAATATCTATTTATTAAAGCAATGTATTAAAAAATATATATATTCAGAGTACCCCTTTAAGCATAGTTGCAGTTACATACATGCCCACCTTTACAGTACAGGTGTGTGAAATTAGGGAGCGAGTGTGGGCTAATGTATGAACGCCGCTGCACAGCACCATCCCGCTCGGACAATCCTACCCCTCTGACCTATATTCTCTGTAATCCAGTTAGTTTTTAAACCTTTTAAGAAGGAATAACGTATCTCACTAGTACTCTGGTTATCAGAAATGTAGGCAACATGTCAGACCTGCAAAAACCTTTCACTCCTGACCCTCTCCATAGTATACAAGGTTCAGCAGAGGTGTGATAAGCTGCCAGTAAGCACATCCAGTAACTTACCGATCCACCGAGCGTCCGGGTCCCACGCCGAGCTCCGGCCTGGCACTCGGTAACAGGTAGGACAGTCTGTCCATTATAGAAGAAGCTACAGGCAGCGCAGCCACGTTCTGATTGATTTTCTTCAGCTCGTTCACAATGGCCCCAGTCACCGACTTCAACACATGATGGGGAAGATGAAATGTGACGGTCGCCCACTGGGAGTGGAAGAAAAAAAGAAACTTCTACAATACAGTTCAAGGATGCCCCTTGGGTCAAAGGCTCCGTCACCTTTGCGTCCTGTCCGATTATTACTTGTATACTGCGTCTAGCTTTTCTGCGTGTTTCAGGCTTTGTGCAGTTCCTGTATTAACGTCTCCTTGAGATTGGCAACTGGGCGTTACCAATCTCCATGTCAAAGAGGTGTGTCTACACAGTGTGACACTGACCATGAGTGCTGATAGATATAACACCTCCCTAGCTAGTAACGCCTAATTGTCCATTTATTCAGAAAGTTTTAGTAAAACATGTTCCAGAATAGTTATTTTATAAAGAATACATGAAGGGTGAAAAGGGAACTCTGCAGAAAAATTTATCTTTTTATCAAATCAACTGATACCAGAAAGTTATACAGCTCTGTAATTTACATCTATTTCAAAAATGTCACTTACACCACTTCCCGCAGGACATACAGCAGCTGATAAGTACTGGAAGACTTGAGATATATAAATAATCTAAAAATCTGTATAACTTTCTGGTACCAGCTGAGATCGAAAAAAAAACAAAACTATGGTGGTAGTTCCCCTTTAATGCAACACGGATCCAACTGAAGTGAAGAGGGCTGCAGTTATCCAGCACGGACGACGCATAATAAACAAAGTTGGGGTTCAAGCTCTGTCCCCCATGTACACCCAGGTGCCATATGTGGCTGATGGCAAATTAATGGTCTATTCCTGAGGATGGACAACAATCCTAATTATTTTTTATGTCTAGCTGTTGTCATTACATTATTAGAGCCCGGCCTTCATCAGAAGTGCGGCTGCTTTGTAATAACCAGATATTGCTGAGTGACCATATGGCTAGAGGCGGCAGTGACACAGAATCCACTAATTACCCTAAAAAAGAATTGCTGAGATTATGTAGCAAAAATTATCATTATTAAATACACATATTTAAAAACAATTCATTAAAAAAGAGAGAAAAAGACCAAACATTAAAGAACAGTGGCTATCCTGGAGGAGGTATATATAATACTATATTACACATGCTGAGACCCCGACCAACTCAATACATTATTACATAGGCAGATCATGTAAGTGCTAGTGCATACAGGAAACCATACTATTCCATCTGACATCCATCCTGGGACCTCAACCTGCTCTCAACCCCAGCTAATTGTATACCATCCGTGTATATCCTCCGGGACGCCACCACCCCAAGGCGCATTTCGTTACCTTCGTCCAGGGGTGATCATGTCCCATCCGATTAGGGTATAAACAAGCTAATCCTACCAATCGCTCACATTCCGTAATTAATAATCACCTGCGGTTCCCTGGCGCATAGTCCGTCCTGCATCTGGGGGAGCTGAGGATGAAGCATGTAACCTGCTGATATATCCTATGGGGGGGGGGAGCTGAGGATGAAGCATGTAACCTGCTGATATATCCTATAGAGGGGGGGGGGGAGCTGAGGATGAAGCATGTAACCTACTGATATGACCTATAGAGGGGGGGGGAGCTGAGGATGAAGCATGTAACCTGCTGATATGTCCGATAGAGGGGGGGGTAGCTGAGGATGAAGCATGTAACCTGCTGATATGTCTTATAGAGGGGTGAGCTGAGGATGAAGCATGTAACCTGCTGATATGTCTTATAGAGGGGTGAGCTGAGGATGAAGCATGTAACCTGCTGATATGTCCTATAGAGGGGGGGCTGAGGATGAAGCATGTAACCTGCTGATATGTCCTATAGAGGGGGGGCTGAGGATGAAGCATGTAACCTGCTGATATGTCCTATAGAGGGGGGGCTGAGGATGAAGCATGTAACCTGCTGATATGTCCGATAGAGGGGGGGGTAGCTGAGGATGAAGCATGTAACCTGCTGATATGTCCTATAGAGGGGGGGGGAGCTGAGGATGAAGCATGTAACCTGCTGATATGTCTTATAGAGGGGTGAGCTGAGGATGAAGCATGTAACCTGCTGATATGTCCTATAGAGGGGGGGGCTGAGGATGAAGCATGTAACCTGCTGATATGTCCTATAGAGCACGGGGAGCTGAGGATGAAGCATGTAACCTGCTGATATGTCCTATAGAGCACGGGGAGCTGAGGATGAAGCATGTAACCTGCTGATATGTCCTATGGGGGGGGGGAGCTGAGGATGAAGCATGTAACCTGCTGATATGTCCTATAGAGCACAAGGAGCTGAGGATGAAGCATGTAACCTGCTGATATGTCCTATAGAGGGGGGGAGCTGAGGATGAAGCATGTAACCTGCTGATATGTCCTATAGAGCACAAGGAGCTGAGGATGAAGCATGTAACCTGCTGATATGTCCTATAGAGGGGGGGAGCTGAGGATGAAGCATGTAACCTGCTGATATGTCCTATAGAGGGGGAGCTGAGGATGAAGCATGTAACCTGCTGATATGTCCTATAGAGCACAAGGAGCTGAGGATGAAGCATGTAACCTGCTGATATGTCCTATAGAGGGGGGGCTGAGGATGAAGCATGTAACCTGCTGATATTTCCTATAGAGGGGGGAGCTGAGGATGAAGCATGTAACCTGCTGATATGTCCTATAGAGGGAGGGGGAGCTGAGGATGAAGCATGTAACCTGCTATGTCCTATAGAGCACAGGGAGCTGAGGATGAAGCATGTAACCTGCTGATATGTCCTATAGAGGGGGGAGGTGAGGATGAAGCATGTAACCTGCTGATATGTCCTATAGAAGGGGGAGCTGAGGATGAAGCATGTAACCTGCTATGTCCTATAAAGCACGGGGAGCTGAGGATGAAGCATGTAACCTGCTGATATGTCCTATAGAGGGGGGGGAGCTGAGGATGAAGCATGTAACCTGCTGATATGTCCTATAGAGGGGGGGAGCTGAGGATGAAGCATGTAACCTGCTGATATATCCTATGGGGGGGAGCTGAGGATGAAGCATGTAACCTGCTGATATATCCTATGGGGGGGGGGGAGCTGAGGATGAAGCATGTAACCTGCTGATATGTCCTATAGAGGGGGGGCTGAGGATGAAGCATGTAACCTGCTGATATGTCCTATAGAGGGGGGGAGCTGAGGATGAAGCATGTAACCTGCTATGTCCTATAGAGGGGGGGGGAGCTGAGGATGAAGCATGTAACCTGCTGATATGTCCTATAGGGTGCGGGGGGAGCTGAGGATGAAGCATGTAACCTGCTGATATGTCCTATAGAGGGGGGTGGGAGCTGAGGATGAAGCATGTAACCTGCTGATATGTCCTATAGAGGGGGGGAGCTGAGGATGAAGCATGTAACCTGCTGATATGTCCTATAGAGGGGGGGAGCTGAGGATGAAGCATGTAACCTGCTGATATGTCCTATAGAGGGGGGGGGGAGCTGAGGATGAAGCATGTAACCTGCTGATATGTCCTATAGAGCACGGGGAGCTGAGGATGAAGCATGTAACCTGCTGATATGTCCTATAGAGAGGGGAGGTGAGGATGAAGCATGTAACCTGTTATGTCCTATAGAGGGGGAGAGCTGAGGATGAAGCTTGTAACCTGCTGATATGTCCTATAGAGCACGGGGAGCTGAGGATAAAGCATGTAACCTACTGATATGTCCTATAGAGGGGGGGGGAGCTGAGGATGAAGCATGTAACCTGCTGATATGTCCTATAGAGGGGTGAGCTGAGGATGAAGCATGTAACCTGCTGATATGTCCTATGGGGGGGGGAGCTGAGGATGAAGCATGTAACCTGCTGATATGTCCTATAGAGCACAGGGAGCTGAGGATGAAGCATGTAACCTGCTGATATCTCCTATAGAGGGGTGAGCTGAGGATGAAGCATGTAACCTGCTGATATCTCCTATAGAGGGGGGAGCTGAGGATGAAGCATGTAACCTGCTGATATCTCCTATAGAGGGGTGAGCTGAGGATGAAGCATGTAACCTGCTGATATCTCCTATAGAGGGGTGAGCTGAGGATGAAGCATGTAACCTGCTGATATGTCCTATATAGAGGGGGGAGGGAGCTGAGGATGAAGCATGTAACCTACTGATATGTCCTATAGAGGGGGGGGGAGCTGAGGATGAAGCATGTAACCTGCTAATATATCCTATAGAGGGGGGGGAGCTGAGGATGAAGCATGTAACCTGCTGATATGTCCTATAGAGGGGGGGGAGCTGAGGATGAAGCATGTAACCTGCTGATATGCCCTATAGAGGGGGAGGGGAGCTGAGGATGAAGCATGTAACCTGCTGATATGCCCTATAGAGGGGGGGGGAGCTGAGGATGAAGCATGTAACCTGCTGATATGTCCTATATAGAGGGGGGGGGGGCTAAGGATGAAGCATGTAACCTGCTAATATATCCTATAGAGGGGGGGGGGGGAGCTGAGGATGAAGCATGTAACCTGCTGATATGCCCTATAGAGGGGGAGGGGAGCTGAGGATGAAGCATGTAACCTGCTGATATGTCCTATAGAGGGGGGAGGGAGCTGAGGATGAAGCATGTAACCTGCTGATATCTCCTATAGAGGGGTGAGCTGAGGATGAAGCATGTAACCTGCTGATATGTCCTATAGAGGGGGGGCTGAGGATGAAGCATGTAACCTGCTGATATGTCCTATATAGAGGGGGGGGGGCTAAGGATGAAGCATGTAACCTGCTGATATGTCCTATAGAGCACGGGGAGCTGAGGATGAAGCATGTAACCTGCTGATATGTCCTATGGGGGGGGGAGCTGAGGATGAAGCATGTAACCTGCTGATATGTCCTATAGAGCACAAGGAGCTGAGGATGAAGCATGTAACCTGCTGATATGTCCTATAGAGCACAGGGAGCTGAGGATGAAGCATGTAACCTGCTGATATGTCCTATAGAGGGGGGGAGCTGAGGATGAAGCATGTAACCTGCTGATATGTCCTATAGAGCACAAGGAGCTGAGGATGAAGCATGTAACCTGCTGATATGTCCTATAGAGCACAGGGAGCTGAGGATGAAGCATGTAACCTGCTGATATGTCCTATAGAGGGGGGGCTGAGGATGAAGCATGTAACCTGCTGATGTGTCCTATAGAGGGGAGAGCTGAGGATGAAGCATGTAACCTGTTATGTCCTATAGAGGGGGGAGCTGAGGATGAAGCATGTAACCTGCTGATATGTCCTATAGAGGGAGGGGGAGCTGAGGATGAAGCATGTAACCTGCTATGTCCTATAGAGCACAGGGAGCTGAGGATGAAGCATGTAACCTGCTGATATGTCCTATAGAAGGGGGAGCTGAGGATGAAGCATGTAACCTGCTATGTCCTATAAAGCACGGGGAGCTGAGGATGAAGCATGTAACCTGCTGATATGTCCTATAGAGGGGGGGGAGCTGAGGATGAAGCATGTAACCTGCTGATATGTCCTATAGAGGGGGGGGAGCTGAGGATGAAGCATGTAACCTGCTGATATATCCTATGGGGGGGGGAGCTGAGGATGAAGCATGTAACCTGCTGATATATCCTATGGGGGGGGGGGGAGCTGAGGATGAAGCATGTAACCTGCTGATATGTCCTATAGAGGGGGGGGCTGAGGATGAAGCATGTAACCTGCTGATATGACCTATAGAGGGGGGTAGCTGAGGATGAAGCATGTAACCTGCTATGTCCTATAGAGGGGGGGGGAGCTGAGGATGAAGCATATAACCTGCTGATATGTCCTATAGGGTGCGGGGGGAGCTGAGGATGAAGCATGTAACCTGCTGATATGTCCTATAGGGTGCGGGGGGAGCTGAGGATGAAGCATGTAACCTGCTGATATGTCCTATAGAGGGGGGTGGGAGCTGAGGATGAAGCATGTAACCTGCTGATATGTCCTATAGAGGGGGGGAGCTGAGGATGAAGCATGTAACCTGCTGATATGTCCTATAGAGGGGGGGGGAGCTGAGGATGAAGCATGTAACCTGCTGATATGTCCTATAGAGGGGGGAGGTGAGGATGAAGCATGTAACCTGCTGATATGTCCTATAGGGGGGGGGGGAGCTGAGGATGAAGCATGTAACCTGCTGATATGTCCTATAGAGGGGGAGCTGAGGATGAAGCATGTAACCTGCTGATATCTCCTATAGGGGGGGAGCTGAGGATGAAGCATGTAACCTGCTGATATGTCCTATAGAGGGGGGGGGGGCTGAGGATGAAGCATGTAACCTGCTGATGTGTCCTATAGAGGGGAGAGCTGAGGATGAAGCATGTAACCTGTTATGTCCTATAGAGGGGGAGAGCTGAGGATGAAGCTTGTAACCTGCTGATATGTCCTATAGAGCACGGGGAGCTGAGGATGAAGCATATAACCTGCTGATATGTCCTATAGAGGGGGGAGCTGAGGATGAAGCATGTAACCTGCTGATATGTCCTATAGAGGGGGGAGCTGAGGATGAAGCATGTAACCTGCTAATATATCCTATAGGGGGGGGGAGCTGAGGATGAAGCATGTAACCTACTGATATGTCCTATAGAGGGGGGTGGAGCTGAGGATGAAGCATGTAACCTGCTGATATGCCCTATAGAGCATGGGGAGCTGAGGATGAAATTAAGTTTTTATCTTAATCCTCGGGCGTTTATGTGATATTAGGAGTTTAATCTTTATGCTAATCAGGCTTCCTGGTGCACTGGGGGCGGGATTACTAATCGGCTCTGCTTATATTCATTATAGTAGTCCCGTCTCCATGAAGCTTATCTCCCTCCTCAGTACAATAGGGACATATCAGCAGGTTACATGCTTCTAACTTGCAGATAGTTTGCCTTCTGTTCTCATAGGGCCAGGAATGCTGAGAATCCAACAGCAGCTTAAAGTCTTCTAACTTGCTGAGAGTTCCCCTTTAATTCTCAGCATTCCTGACCCTAAGAGAACATAACAGCAGGTTAGAGTCTTCTAACCTTCCGTTAGTTTCCCTTTAAGGTCAATGTCTCGCTGATTTTCTAGTAATGGCACCCCCTCTGCTGGTACCGTAATACACTCTGGATTTCATGCTTGCACATCAGCCTATCCATCATGTGACCGTAGCCAAAGGGCTTAGCTAATGGGTTATGAGCATACGGCTGCACACTCAATAACTACTTGTATCTTCCTTCTACAGAAACAAGGGAGAGGCTTCTTACCTTGGCCACCTTATGATTTGCCGCCGTCTCGTGTGAGGTATTTTTAAAGCCATCTTTGAGCTGCATAATAAACAAATCATAGCCTTCTGCACTAGACACATCGATCTTCTCCAGACAAGCCGACAACAACTGCTGCACCTGAAAATCAACCATGGAAAAAGCCGCCCCATTACGACTTTGTGTAAAAAGAGCAGATACAGAAGTGGTCGGGGGATAGAAACGGCCTACACAGGAAGGTGGATATAGTAAACAAATGCATAACTCTAATTCCATAGGATTTAATGGGGCACTCCGCATTTGTTTTATCTTTCAAATCAACTGGTGTCAGAAAATTACACAGATTAGCAAATTACTTTATTTCCATTACTTAGCAGCTGCTGTATGTCCTGCAGGAAGTGGTGTATTCTCTCCAGTCTGACGCAGTGCAGCAGCAAATCCCCATAGAAAACCTCTGCTGCTCTGGACAGTTCCTGACATGGACAGAGGTGGCAGCAGAGAGCAGTGTGTCAGACTGGAGAGAATACACCACTTCCTGCAGGACATACAGCAGCCAAGTATGGGAATATTGGAGATTTTTGAAAAAAGTAAATTACAAATCCGTATAACTTTTGGACATTAGTTAAAAACAAACAAATCATCCGAGTACCCAATGTGTTCTCTTACATAGCAGTATGGCCTTATTCCCAGGTTCTGTGTACACGCTGTATATATGGATGGTAGAGATGAGCGAACTTGCCGGATTTCTGGTTCGTATGAACCAGAAATCTTGGCGTCTGATTCCCGCTGTCTGCTCGCTCCGTGCAGCGGGTGGATACAGCGTAAGGAACGCCTGGAAAACTGGGATACAGCCAATGCCAATGACTGTATCCCAGTTTTCCAGGCGTTCCTTACGCTGTATCCGCCCGCTGCACGGAGCGAACAGACAGCGGGAATCAGACGCCGAGATTTCTGGTTCATACGAAATTCACTTACCTCTAATGGATGGTGCTCAGCTACACGGATCTATCACACAGGAAGACATCTGCCTGAGGTAATACAGCCTTAAAGTGACCGTCGCCCCCTATTTGCAGTCTGACTGCTCTCCACAGGTGTAAAGGGTAAATGTTGCAGCTTTCATTACTTATTTTATATCACACCTCATGGTGCTTGTTCTGGTAAAAAGACGTTTTTATCACCTGTAGATTGGTATATGATGTCAAGGATGGGGGTGGGGCTAAGTTGTGCTGGGGGCGGAGCAATGTGGCACAAAGCTTGTGAGGCCCCGCCCACATATACAAATCCACAGGTGATAAAAACAACTTTTTACCAGAACAAGCACCATGAGGTATAATATAAAATAAGTAATAAAAGCTGTAATTTGCCCTTTATACCTGTGAAGAGCAGTCAGACTGCAAATAGGGGGCGACAGGGTCACTTTAAGAGTCAAGCACAGCACAACGAAAGCTTCCCTCTTCCGTCTCATACTTCTACACTTCAGGGATGATTGAGATCCTCTAGAAATTCTGGGATTCTGTACTATGACATGGCACATTAGGGGGACATCAATGTGATATCTGGGGGGGTCAGAAGTTGTGCTTACCTCAGTAACCGGCAATTCCAGCTGGACTACATCATCCGACTTGGAGACTGGAGTCTGAAGTGCGGTGTCTAATAATAAAATGCCATTCAGATCCTTCCGACAACCCACTGCATAGTCATCCACAAAGATCACTTTATCTACAGTGGGGAAATACTGACACTTCACCCGACCACCAGGCTTCCCTGTGGAACAGACAAACAAATCAGAAACATGGATGAAAAGACAAATAATGGCCGCATTTAAAGGGAAACGATCAGTGAGATAGAAGCCTCTAACCAGCTGATATCTCCCTCCAGCGCCCGGGGCAATGAGGAGGCCATCTGAACTTCATCCTCGGGGCAGGTTTGTACCATCAGGATGTTAATCCTTAGTTTTATTAGGCGTCCTGGTGCACTGGGGGCGGGACTACCAGCCCCATGTCACAGCTCCGCCCCCTCTAATGAATATCAGCAGAGCGACATGCACGGGGGAGGACTACGTTGAGCGCACCCAATGCAACTAATTAGCATAAAGATTAAACTCCTAATGGAGGTACCAAAACCATGCCGAGCCCCCCGTGCTCTATAGGGAGATAGCAGAAGCTTAGATGCTCCTACCCCCCTGGTATATGAGCAGACTTGGTCTCCCCTCAGTTCCCAGCCTGTTCCCTCCAGGAAACAATAGTAAGGTTACTTATCATTGATCAGGAATCCGGAACCTATTACATAACTAAATGAACGGACGGCCAATACACGCTCCGCTCTTCTCCATCCATCTAGAATACAGAACCCTCAGCTCTACCAGGACTATAGGATTGTACATTACAAAGTCTAAGAACGTCTTCCATGTTTATAAAGGGAAACTCCAGTAATAGTCAGCTGGCACATTCAGCATACGGCGGGAGATGGTGGCGGGGGGCTCCTGTTATGTGGAGATTATAGGCAATTAAATGTCCGCAAACTGAGTCACAATATGGAGGATCCATTACCATGATAAACAACCTCTCTCCCACAGAGATCTTACAATAGGAGACGCAGGCGGCAGAATCTATACACTAAGCTAGTAGATGACATACACGACAGCGCTGCTCATACAGAAGGGTGAGGGGATCAGCCAATACCCCCCCCCCCACACACACACGTATATATACACACACACACATATACATATATATATATACACACACACACGCACAATGTACCCCCCTCCTGATTTATATATACACAGTGTACCCCTCTCCTGATTTATATATATATATTATATACACACACACAAAATGTACCCCCCCTCCTGATTTATATATATATATACACACACACACACTGTACCCCCCCTCCTGATTTATATATATACACACACACACTGTACCCCCCCTCCTGATTTATATATACACAATGTACCCCCCCTCCTGATTTATATATATATATACACACACACAATGTACCCCCCCCCCCTGATTTATATACACACACAATGTACCCCCCCTCCTGATTTATATATACACAATGTACCTCCCCCTCCTGATTTATATACACACAACGTACCCCCCCCTCCTGATTTATATATACACACAATGTACCCACCCCCCTAATTTATATACACACAATGTACCCCCCCTCCTGATTTATATATACACACAATGTACCCCCCCTCCTGATTTATATACACACACGTCACACACAATGTACCCCCCCTCCTGATTTATATACACACACAATGTACCCACCCCTCCTGATTTATATACACACAGTGTACCCCCCCTCCTGATATATATATATATATATATACACACACACACACAGTGTACCCCCCCTCCTGATTTATATATATATACACAATGTACCCCCCTCCTGATTTATATTTATATACACAGTGTACCCCCCCCCTGATTTATATATATACACAGTGTACCCCCCTCCTAATTTATATATATATATATATATATATATATACACACAGTGTACCCCCCTCCTGATTTATATATATATACACACAGTGTACCCCCCCTCCTGATTTATGTATATATATACACAGTGTACCCCCCCTCCTGATTTATATATATACACAATGTACACCCCTCCTGATTTATATATATACACAATGTACCCCCCTCCTGATTTATATATATATATATATATATATATATATATATATATATATATACACACACAGTGTACCCCCCCTCCTGATTTATATATATATATACACAGTGTACCCCCCCTCCTGATTTATATATATATATATATATATATATATATATATATATATATATATATATATATATATACACAGTGTACCCCCCTCCTGATTTATATATATACACAATGTACCCCCCTCCTGATTTATATATACAAAATGTACCCCCCCCCCTAATGATTTATATATACACAATGTCAGCAGGTGAACGTGATACAACATATGTACAGCAAACTATAGTCCAACCATATAAATTAAAAGCCTCTATTCCATGCGGCAGCAGCGAGCGGGTGAGTACGGGAGGGGCCGCCCAGGTGATCGCTAGATCGTCCGGGCAGCCCATAGCATATAGCAGCGGTCTGCTGCTGCCGCTCCTGTTCCATGGAGAAACGGCAGCAGATCGTTGCTGTATGAGTCGTTTGTTCTTCAACATGTTAAAAAACAATCGACTGCAACAATCAGCCGACATGAACAATGTCTGCTGATCGTTGCCCTATATTCCACGGGACGAATATCAGCCGATAATTATTCCATGGAATAGGGCCTAAAGCTACACAATGGATATATATATATTTATTACTAACCATATTTCTCATATTAGATTACAATTATACATAGCATCGTATAATATATATGATTGTAATCTAATCTAAGAGATATGGTAAGTTATATAGCCATTGTGTAGCTGTATCCTGCAGACTGAGGACTGAACCTGTATCTGTGGACGGTCTCATGTTGGAGATTGCCTCGATTTTAAGTATTGTATTAAAGGAGAAATAAAACGTATTGATTTTAGACGGCTATTGATCCAATTTTTTGTGGCTTTAGCCCAGAAGGTAAACTATTGCCCTATCTAGCTTTCCGACAATTTATTTCTATTACTTATTTTGTAGCTGGTCAGTCAATATACACAGATCAGCTAGTGTTACCTCATCTTTCCTTTCAGTTGGATCATGTGATCTTAAGATGACCCCCTGGAAAATACATGTGTTTCTGTACTCTCAAAGGGGGCACCAATTTCTGCCAGAACGTCCCACATGATCATGCTGCGTGGACTGTTCCATATGAGCTTTCTCCAGGGGGAAGCTTAGTGACATAGTGAATGTGCACAGATGGAACCTGTTGCATACTTTTCCTTCTTCCCGTTTTCTTTTACTTTGATAACTACTGTGCTTGATGCTGAGGAACAATGTCTTAGATATAAAGATCTCATGCTATTCTATATACCTTGTTTCTGACTTGTTTTGTATATGATATAGCTCAAATATCTATATATCTAAGACCGTGTTCATAAGCATCAAACATAGTAATTATCAGAGTAAAAAGAAAACAAGAAGAAAGTACATTACGGGCACTAATCTAGTGTAAGAAGGCAATTCTATATCTATATGTCTATATCCCTGAGCTTTCTGCTGCTGGTCGAGGAGCAGCCATGAAGGGTCAGGATAACACACCACATGTGGAGCGCAGGACTCTGTGTGACGAACTCTCATAGCCTAATGGCTGACACCGACATCGCTGGACAGTCACTACAGATGGGGGGCTTCTAGTATAAGTGTAAAAAAAAAATGTAATAAAAAGCGATCAAAAAGTCATATATGCGCAAACAAGGTACCGATAGAAAGATCACATCATGGCGTAAAAAAATGACACCTGACACAGCCCCATAGACCAAAGGATAAAAGCGTTATAAGCCGGGGAATGGAGCGATTGTAAGGAACGTATATTTGTTAACAATGGTTTGAATTTTTTACCGGCCATCAGATACAAGAAAAGTTTTACATGTTACATATCGTTTTAATCGTAACGACTTGAAGAACATGCATAACTAGTCAGTTTTACCCCAGGGCGAATGGCATAAAAACAAAAAACATGCATTTTTTTTGTTCAATTTCACCACACATTGAATTTTTTCCTGCTTTCGCAGTGACTTTATGCAATAATTGAGCCTGTCATTGCAAAGTACAATTAGTGACGCAAAAAATAAGGGCTCATGTGGGTTTCTAGGTGGAAAAATGCAAGTGCTATGGCCTTATATACACAAGGAGGAAAAAACGAAACCGCAAAAACAAAAATTGGCTCTGTCCTTAAGGGGTTAAGTCTACCATGAATATGAGAAACTACCAGACCCCTCCCAGTTGCTCCCATGACTTGCCATCAGCGGACACACCAGACCTTACACACTACATCACATGGGTTTCTACAGACAAATACGAGATCTTACCAACACAGTGAAAAGCGTGAACGGATAGACGAGAATCTCCGCCCTGTCCAATTCCCACTTATAACTAATTGCTGAGGACAATGGCGGCAATGAAGGTTGGTAGAATACTTACCCTGACGTCATTTCAATGCTAGAGACCCTAATCCGTGGCGTCCATTACACATGAGCGGATTACAGCGAGGGCAGACGCTCAGCCAGACATCTGTCTGTCCTTACAACAAGGGAGCTGCCACTAAACTTCCAAGGGGCTCTGTGTCAGGACGCAGGGATTCCTTAGTGACCGGTCTCCCTGCAGATACAGTAGTTATCTCAGCCACACTGATGTTATAGTTCACAGCACCAACACCCTATCCGCAGGGAGCATGGGCGACCAAGAGTCCACAGGAGCTCAGGAGAGGAGCGCGGCCGGAGCACGTCCCAGTCCCAGCATTTGGTCACCAGCGGCTGAAGAGGTTGGATGCAGCTGAGCAGTTGCTGGGATTGATCAGCTGAATGGGGTGATTATTGGTGGCCATACTGGGGTGAAGACTGAAAGGTGGGGATGCTGCCATATACTTACACACCCAGTGAGAAATGGATTAAAATAAAAGGCAGCAGCACCTGTTCTTTATACTGTCGTACTGACACCTGGTTCTGGCATCATAGACGCAATAAAACTGCAACTAGACCGAACTGTAAGAGCAGCCTAAGCGGCCAGGAGACCGATGGATGAACAAGACAAATCTCCCTATGTAATACGGGAAGTGACGCCAACCAACGATGGAAGGAAAAGGCCATGTTCCCAGGAACATATCGGGAAAGGCCGTCGTCTCACAATCATTATTAACGGCCGTCTATTTAAAGCAACTCTGTACCCACAATCTGACCCCCCAAACCGCTTGTACCCTCGGATAGCTGCTTTTAATCCAAGATCTGTCCTGGGCTCCGTTCAGCAGGTGATGCAGTTATACTTTTAAACTTGAAGCCCCGTGCCAAATGGGAGTATCTGTGCCCTAACTTTGAACCACCCTCCGTCCCTCCTCCCCACCCTCATCATCATCATTAGGAATGCTCCAGGCAGATTGCCTCCTATTCCCCACCTGTGTCCGCCCGGCACATGGGCTGGATCGTTAAGGACCTGTGCAATGTTCAGCATGGAGAAAATGTTTCAGTGGCATTCCTAATGATGAAGTATTTTTTTAGGACAATAACTGCATCACCTGCCGAACAGACCGCAGGACAGATCTTAGATTAAAAGCAGCTATCCGAAGGTACAAGTGGTTTGGGGGGGGTCAGATTGTGGGTACAGTGTCACTTTAAGAAGTCCTACCTGATATGTTCTCAAAGTGGGAATACAGCCAAATGCTGCAAAAACAATCCAGTAAAAAAAAGAATGGCCATTGTTGCTGATTAAAACAACGGCCGTTCCAATCATAAATAGTGTCCCATTGAAATCAATTGAAACAATGGCCGTTGTTCAATATGGCCATGGAGATAATTGACCTGTCAGTTATTTCCGGTCGTTGTTTCCAAACATGGGCAGGAAATAATTGACAGCTCCCACCGTGTAACTGTCTTGCTGCCGTAGTGGACATGGAAATCAATGCTTAAAGGGAACCTGTCACCCCCCGTACCGGGGTGACAGGCTCCCGACCCCCCGTTAGAGCCCCCTATACTCACCTAATCCCGCCGGGTCCCGCTTCTGGATCCGGTGGGTGATGAAGATCTCAGCTGCTGCAGCCCGGCGCGCGCGCTGAGAGATGAGTCCAACACCCATAGAGAGTGACAGGAGAGTCCAGCGTTCCGTCATTCTCTATGAGCGTTGGACTCATCTCTCAGCGCGCACGCCGGGCTGCAGCGGCTGAGATCTTCATCACCCGACCACCTCCAGAAGCGGGACCCGGCGGGATTAGGTGAGTATAGGGGGCTCTAACGGGGGGTCGGGAGCCCGTCACCCCGGCACGGGGGGTGACAGGTTCCCTTTAATAGATACATATGGCCGGCACAATGTATGTCAATAATGTCACTGCGGCCGATAAGGCAGTATCGGCCGCAGGAACATGTGAAACAGCAGCCAATGTTTGTACATAGTGTGAACATAGCTTTATGGTGAGGTTGGGGGAGATAAGGGCGTCCAATTCCCATGGCTATAGTCTGCTTCACGCTGTACACTGGTTGGGAAATCCACCAAGAAAGCTTCTGCTCTCAATTGTCACCTCTCAGCATACAGCTGGCCAATAGAGTCGTACGGGTATAAGAGCAAGCAAAGTGCCCCAACCCTGCAACCCAGAAGACGTCTCCATTTACCAAGACCAAACCAGATCCTGCAATCTGTGGGGATCTATACAACAAGCTTTACTGGAAAACACCTCCAAGTGTTATATCAAAAGATATACAGACCCAATAAAGAAGGTCCCATCTCTGTGAGGGGTTAAAGGGCTTACTCTGCGCTTTCTGCCAAGATCTGTAACTCAAACCTGCTTTATGCGTCAGCAAAACAAGGAAAAAAAGTGCCGCACCGTGAAGAATCCAACCTACAAGATGAAGGAAACGCAGAGAATCCTGAGAAAGTATATGGGAGTGAGAATACATCAGAACCCTGGAACTATAGATGGCGTCCAGACTGGTGCAGACCTGTAGCCGATGGGATGGGGGCAGCATGTATGGGCCATCTACCAATGAGATGGGGGCAGCATGTATGGGCCATCTACCAATGAGATGGGGGCAGCATGTATGGGCCATCTACCAATGAGATGGGGGCAGCATGTATGGGCCATCTACCAATGGGATGGGGGCAGCATGTATGAGCCATCTACCAATGAGATGGGGGCAGCATGTATGGGCCATCTACCAATGAGATGGGGGCAGCATGTATGGGCCATCTACCAATGGGATGGGGCAGCATGTATGGGCCATCTACCAATGGGATGGGGGCAGCATGTATGGGCCATCTACCAATGGGATGGGGGCAGCATGTATGGGCCATCTACCAATGGGATGGGGGCAGCATGTACTCAGCGTGGACTCTGGAGTGAGAAGAAGTAGTATTATAAAAGACCAGATTATATATGGACACAGGTGCAAGTATTACTTTATATTATACCCCCACCTCCTGCTGTTTTTTTTAGCTTTGCCCAGAGCACTCTTTAAGGGTGCCTTCACACGTACCGGATTTCATGCTGTGGATCCAGTGTCATTTAACCCTATTGACATCCCGCTGTGAGCATATAAATTAACCCCCCGGCGGCCAGAGCGTAACACTGACAGAGGCACCCATCCTCCTGCACAGATCGATCGTGCAGGCTCCCCTCCGCTGTGCTGCTGCTGCCGGGCACGGCTCTCTCCTCAAGGCTTGGGACGCTGCACACACCACTCCAGCTTGCTTCGGGAAGTGGTGTATTCTCTCCAGTCTAACACACTGCTCTCTGCTGCCTCCTCTGTCCATGTCAGGAACTGTCCAGAGCAGCAGCAAATCCCCATAGAAAACCTCTCCTGCAAGCAGCCCTTTCTGTTATACATAAAACCTTCACATGTAGCACCCATATAGAATCTGCTATAAAAACCATCTTGCAATGGTACTACACACCCACGGAACTGGCCCATATCCACCCAGGAACATCAGACAAATGCTGCAGAAATTGCGGCGACCGTGGCACGCTCATTTCCTTTGGCAGTGCCCTGTAGTGAATCTGTATTGGGACTCATGTATTACAATCATTAATAGGGTCCTCCGGGTACAGCTGCCCCTGGGGCCCCACATGGTCCTTCTTTTCTTAGATACCCAGTCTATTCCTCCCACTATCAGACCAATAGCTTGTCTACTATTTATACATGCAAAAATAGTGTTAGCTAGATCCTGGAAATCTTGTACCTTCCCTCCAGACAATGAGTATACAGCAGTATATAACAGCAGGACACTCATCGTTTTATTCTGAAAAGGTTTTAGCGTATGGCGCTGGATCCACACAACCTTTTCTACGCAAACGGAGTTTATGGATGGAATGGCCATACTGTACACACAATGAGCAGCTCACATATCGGCTTTGAGGACATTTATATTATATTATTTTTCTCTCTTTACCTTGTATATTATCTTTACTGATGACCCAGTATACTTCACACTGATCTGTCCAGGAGGTGCTACACCTAATGTCCCTCTACCAGGCTGAATGTATGTTACCACAATTCTATATGTAATATACCGAATGTTATTCCTGTTACTTTATTCTTTGGTAACCCATATGTTAGCTTGCTGTACAAACATGTTACCTTCCCTGTTGGCACTAGAGTCAGTGCTTATAGATTTTCTCTTTTGTAATATGTTCTTAAAAACCATTGAACCAGAAAACCTCTCCTGCTCTGGACAGTTCCTGACAGGGACAGGAGGCGGATGGCACGGCTGCTGCGCTCTCTCCCCGGCTATACCTCCTGATCAGGTGTCAGCAGTGAGAGACGGCTGGATCAATAACTTCTGATATCGCTGAGAGACGGGTACATGCTTAGTGTAAACACACGCTTAAAGAATTCTCAGTGATCTTTTTATTTTCTGTCAGGTCAACAAATATCAGAAATCCTTGATTAGGACAGCTGACACTTCCTGAGATAAGGTGGATGAACAGTAAGTACCGTCCGGGGATCTGGTCTCATAAGTAAACAGACAGATCAGCCCCCATCTCCATGCTTGTTCTGCAATAGGTATGAGGTCCCCATATAGATGCCAGTGTATATATAGTCTTCCTGTAACTTTGTACACAGGCCGCACTTGGGCTGCTTTGGCTAGTTACCCTCTTGTCCTTAAATGAACTTTGGTGGGATCCTCCGCTGCACTACAATTACCTAGTGCCAGCACACGCCGCGTACTCCCTGACCGTTCTCTTCCTCACATACCGCTATGTAAAAGCCGGGCTTTATATGTTACTGACATTTTTATGCTGTAAGCTGCAGAGATTAAAACAGTTTCCCCTGTATCATCATCATGCCGGGCAGGGAAACAATCCAGGACAGGGACTCCAAAACTTACAGACGTGTGAATGCAGCCTTACAGCCAATTCATAGATTACAACTGTTAGAAGGAGCTGGGGGAAGAGCGTGACTGTGTGCTTCTCTCCCCAGATCACCACAGGAGACATCTTTTACAGTAAGTCTAGGAAGCTCGGGAGTCGGGTAGGGAAGCGCACTGCTGAATGCTTCTCCCAGCTCATTACTGTATTATCAGCAAAGGTCGGAACAGACGCACAAAGGATTCCGGACATGTTAAATGCTTTTTTTTAAACTTCATTGCCAGTATGTAACTGATCATGAGGGGAGATACCTACAGATGTTCTCCACCCTTCCTAATAAACTGGTGTCAGCAAGTTATGCAGATTTCTAATTTAGTTCTATTTAAAAAATCTCCAGTCTTCCAGTACTTATCAGATGCTGTGTGTCCTGCAGGATATGGTGCATTTTGTCCATGTCAGGAACTGTCCAGAGCAGCAGCAAATCCCCATAGAAAACCTCCCCTGCTTTCCAGACTGGAAAGAATACACCACTTCCTACAGGACATACAGCAGCTGATAAGTACTGGAGATAATACCACCATTTCCTGCAGGACATACAGCACCTGCTTCATGTAGAGAGATTCAAATGCTCTTGTGTCTCCAGCTCCTGTGCAGCCCTGCATGTCTTCATGTTAGGATCATATGATCACACCTTGTGGGTGCCTGACCCAGGTGCTGCCCTCTGCTGGTTAGAACAGAAAGCCGCAGTAGATGGATGAAGGGAGTAGGACCGCATGGTTGCAGAGGAGGATGCCGTTTTTAAGGCTGTCTGCTGTTGACGAATCTTTCTTTAGGTTCTAATTATGGCTGTGTAAATACCCAGAACAGGTGGGTTTAGTAACATAGGAATACCTATGGTTCAGTATGCACACAGCCTAAGGCTCTGTTCACACTGGCTTTATGCCACTTCATTAAGGTGCCCGGGACTTCCGATGGCACAAATAGCTACAGCCTCGTTCTTACCATCAATTACTAAACCCAACTGGGACCAATAATAGGGCTCTATCCACATTATCAGCAGCCTGAGCTGAGGGTTGTGTCATCTGTAACACCAGATACAACCCCCACACCGCCATTACCGCTCTGTTGTCTTGCTCAATCCATGCCTTGTCCCGGGGGCTGTCTGTCTCCTGGGTTTGGTTTCCAGCCAAAGACAATTATAATACCCAGGGGTGTGGACGCAGAAGAGAGGTGGAGAGAGGCGCTGCAGACCTAGGGCACAGATTCTCTACCCCCGTACCACAGCGGCATGGATTGAGCAAGACAACAGAACAGTACCGCTGGTTTGGGGGGGGATGTCGGATGGTACAGATTCACTTTAACTGTGGTAACCAGCTGGGGCAATTATTGGTATGTTACAGGCTATCTGAGTGTTGTAGTTCCTCTGTGATGTCACATGGCAGGGGGGTGTCCTTTGTATAACCCATACATGACAGCTGTTGTGGGCAGCATTACAGTCTCTGCCAGCTTGGAATGGGTGGTGTCATTAGGCAACAGGAGACGAACGGCCCATACATATATGGCCACTAACCATAACCGCTGACCTAAAGGGGTTCTCAAGCACTACAGAAACAATGGCCGCTGACCTAAAGGGGTTCTCAAGCACTACAAAAACATGGCCGCTAACCATAACCGCTGACCTAAAGGGGTTCTCAAGCACTACAGAAACAATGGCCGCTGACCTAAAGGGGTTCTCAAGCACTACAAAAACATGGCCGCTAACCATAACCGCTGACCTAAAGGGGTTCTCAAGCACTACAAAAACATGGCCGCTAACCATAACCGCTGACCTAAAGGGGTTCTCAAGCACTACAAAAACATGGCCGCTAACCATAACCGCTGACCTAAAGGGGTTCTCAAGCACTACAAAAACATGGCCGCTAACTATAACCGCTGACCTAAAGGGGTTCTCAAGCACTACAAAAACATGGCCGCTAACTATAACCGCTGACCTAAAGGGGTTCTCAAGCACTACAAAAACATGGCCGCTAACCATAACCACTGACCTAAAGGGGTTCTCAAGCACTACAAAAACATGGCCGCTAACCATAAATGCTGACTGAAGTCGCCAAAGAGTTAAGTGTAGTAAGAGTTCTTGAGGAAGGTTCCCTGACTTCAGCCATTTGCCTGTCTGGTTAGCTCCGGGTTCATCTCAGCGTGGACTGTTGGCGGTCTAATGGTACTTTTACACGGAAAGATTTATTGTTCGAATTTGCATGATAACGATCAAATTCGAACGATAATCGTACGTGTAAACGCAGCGAACGATAAAACGACGAGCGAGAAATCATTCATGTAAACATTCTTTCAACGATTTCACCTATGTGTGAGATAGGCTTAAACAATCGCAAAATGATCGCATAACGATTTTTCCGTACGATGTATCGTTCCATCTAAATGCTGATCGTTATAAAAAAAAAACATTGTTCATTCAAAATCGTTAATCGTGCGATCGGGCGAATTATCGCTCCGTGTAAAAGTACCATTAGACAAGACCACCTAACTGTCATGGTCACCTTGTACATGGCTCAGACCTCTCCTTAGGCAAAGGCTGCTATTGGACCAGGATGTTACGGTGACTGCCGAAAAGCAGTACAGCTGTGCTGGATGAGGGTCAGAGGCCCAAACCTTTTTACTCTACTCTGGCCAGGCCCAGACTTGGGGTCATTTTACACAGGCCGATTATCGGTAGCAACACTCCTGCAGCAGATAATTGGCCCGTGTAAACAGGCAGCGATCAGCCAAAGACCGAGCAAACGCCTGATTATCGGCTGATCACATCTATTGTGCCTGTTCAAAAATGTCCACACATCTCTGTGTAACCAGCAGGGGCTTGTGCATCCCCGAAAGATAAAGAGAAACGGACAACACAGAGATATATATATACACACACACACACAGGGGTCTGGTATATATCTGTGCTGTCAGTTTCCAGATCACCAGTAGCAGTATATACTTACCAGTCATGCCACTTGTGATCCAGCATCTGGTTCTTCGGTCCTCCAGCCACAACTTCGGCCTGAACATACAGCTGGCACAAGGATCAGAGCCAAATGCAGGATCACAAGCAGCATGGCTGGCAAGTATATACTGCTGCTAGTGATCTGGAAACTGACAGCACATATACACACATCCCAGACCCCAATATATCTACACACATATCCCAGACCCCAATATATCTACACACACATATCCCAGACCCCAATATATCTACACACATATCCCAGACCCCAATATATCTACACACACATATCCTAGACCCCAATATATCTACACACACATATCCTAGACCCCAATATATCTACACACACATATCCTAGACCCCAATATATCTACACACACATATCCCAGACCCCAACATATCTACACACATATCCCAGACCCCAACATATCTACACACATATCCCAGACCCCAATATATCTACACACATATCCCAGACCCCAATATATCTACACACATATCCCAGACCCCAATATATCTACACACACATATCCCAGACCCCAATATATCTGCACACACATATCCCAGACCCCAACATATCTACACACACATATCCCAGACCCCAATATATCTACACACACATATCCCAGACCCCAATATATCTACACAAACATATCCCAGACCCCAATATATCTGCACACACATATCCCAGACCCCAACATATCTACACACACATCCCAGACCCCAACATATCTACACACATATCCCAGACCCCAATATATCTACACACACATATCCCAGACCCCAATATATACACACACATATCCCAGACCCCAATATATCTACACACACATATCCCAGACCCCAATATATCTACACACATATCCCAGACCCCAATATATACACACACATATCCCAGACCCCAATATATCTACACACACATATCCCAGACCCCAATATATCTACACACACATATCCTAGACCCCAATATATCTACACACACATATCCTAGACCCCAATATATCTACACACACATATCCTAGACCCCAATATATCTACACACACATCCTAGACCCCAATATATCTACACACACATCCCAGACCCCAATATATCTACACACATATCCTAGACCCCAATATATCTACACACACATATCCTAGACCCCAATATATCTACACACACATATCCTAGACCCCAATATATCTACACACACACACATCCTAGTCCCCAATATATCTACACACACATATCCTAGACCCCAATATATCTACACACATATCCTAGACCCCAATATATCTACACACATATCCTAGACCCCAATATATCTACACACACACACATCCTAGTCCCCAATATATCTACACACACATATCCTAGACCCCAATATATCTACACACATATCCTAGTCCCCAATATATCTACACACATATCCTAGACCCCAATATATCTACACACACATATCCTAGACCCCAATATATCTACACACACATATCCTAGACCCCAATATATCTACACACATATCCTAGACCCCAATATATCTACACACACACACATATCCTAGACCCCAATATATCTACACACACATATCCTAGACCCCAATATATCTACACACACATCCCAGACCCCAATATATCTACACACACACATCCTAGTCCCCAATATATCTACACACACACATCCTAGTCCCCAATATATCTACACACACACACATCCTAGTCCCCAATATATCTACACACACATATCCCAGACCCCAATATATCTACACACACATATCCCAGACCCCAATATATCTACACACATATCCCAGACCCCAATATATCTACACACACATATCCTAGACCCCAATATATCTACACACACATCCCAGACCCCAACATATCTACACACATATCCCAGACCCCAATATATCTACACACACATATCCTAGACCCCAATATATCTACACACATATCCCAGACCCCAATATATCTGCACACACATCCCAGACTCCAATATATCTACACACACATATCCCAGACCCCAATATATCTACACACACATATCCCAGACCCCAATATATCTACACACACATCCCAGACCCCAATATATACACACACATATCCCAGACCCCAATATATCTACACACACATATCCTAGACCCCAATATATCTACACACATATCCCAGACCCCAATATATCTGCACACACATCCCAGACTCCAATATATATATTACACACACACACACATATCCCAGACCCATATTTATATATACACACATCCCAGATAGATATATGCACATATACCCCAGACCCCTATATATGCATGTCTGAGTGATACAACAATTGTTCATGCAGCCCATCTGCTAGATATCTTGTGCCCTGTAATGGCTCGGCACTGATCTCGCTCATTTGTGGCCCCTGGAAGTCTCCTCCCTTACGGCACATAGAAGTTACTTGGAAGAGTGACCTAAACCTTCCTCCCATGTGATCACTGGGTGTGGCATATATACAATATTAACCCTTGCACTACAATACACATTGATATATGCTGCTTAGAAATGTGCCCAGTATAATGACAGTAAATACAACAACTTAAAGAGCAGGAAATTTCCTAGCCACATGACACCTCTAAGCCGGGGGACAGGTACCAGGACACTGCACAATGGTAACCCTGACAGAAACCATTAGAAGTCAACTGGGTTTAATGTATGACCCATCGGGCAAAGGGTCATGTTTATTTTATAATAGGAAGCCATAGACCTTGACAATAGGTGTATAGGAATAGCTGGTTGGCTGGGTGAGATAGGGAATTGCCGGACTCTGCTGGTGGCTTATTGTGGCTGTAAATACAAGACCTGAACCTGCCCTGAAATCCTCAGTCATCTCCTTTCTTCCAATAGGTGCAGATGATTTGGAAAACCCCATTCACGTGTATTATTTGCAATCAGGGAAATCATTCCCAATGACACGAGCTGTGTGCTGTTCATTGTCTATAAGGGTACGTTCCTACTACACGCGGATTCCGTCTGCGCGCCTCCCCCACTTATACATCTGGCCGTCCCTTAGGCTTCATTCTATGTTCAGGCCGATTCCGACATCCAGCGAAAGAATTGACATGTCAATTCTTTTTTCGGGCGTACAGTGGAATCTGCCTGAAAAGAATGGAGCCTATGGGACGACCAGATCTACAAGCGGGAGCGGAGGGAGTGCACGGAATCTGCCAGAGGTTATCCGCACAGATTCTGTAGTGTGAACGCGCCCTAACTGTGCAAGCCCAGCACACCACCATAGTTCATACTACACCAAGAGAGAACGCTGGAGGTCTAATGCAAGACAGACCACTCTAAGGGCCCTATTCCACCGGACGATTATCGTTCAGATTATCGTTAAATCGTTCGAATCCAAACGATAATTGTTTGGTTGAAATGCAGTTAACTATTAACGACCGAACGAGAAATCGTTGATCGCTTTATAAGACCTGGACCTATTTTTATTGTTGCTCGTTCGCAAATCGTTCACATTGAATAAGATGTTCACAGTAGATACGAACGCAATAGCAAAGAAACAGCGAAGAAGAAACGATCGCAAATGCGATCATAAGTAACGATTATGGTTCCATGGAAATGAGTGAACGTTTTCAGGTCTTTCACAATAGCGTCGTTTGAGATTGTTAACGATTATGCAAACGATAATCGTCTGGTGGAATAGGGCCTTAAGGCTTGTGTCACACGTAACTGATGTCAATCCCGCTGCGACTACGTGTTCTCATTGAAATTGACAAGAAAGGGATCAGTTACGTGTGAAACTGGCCTAAGAATAAGTGTGAAGCCAAATAAATCTTTTACGTTTCGGGGACGGCAGATTTCCCACTTTGTGTCAATATATAATTGGTGATGAATCCACAATACAACAATACTCATGAACCAAGAAAGCCGACCGATACTAGTACCGAGACCCTTGTGGACGCCAGCCATCCAGACCCTTGTGGACGCCAGCCATCCAGACCCTTGTGGACGCCAGCCATCCAGACCCTTGTGGACGCCAGCCATCCAGACCCTTGTGGACGCCAGCCATCCAGACCCTTGTGGACGCCAGCCATCCAGACCCTTGTGGACGCCAGCCATCCAGACCCTTGTGGACGCCAGCCATCCAGACCCTTGTGGACGCCAGCCATCCAGACCCTTGTGGACGCCAGCCATCCAGACCCTTGTGGACGCCAGCCATCCAGACCCTTGTGGACGCCAGCCATCCAGACCCTTGTGGACGCCAGCCATCCAGACCCTTGTGGACGCCAGCCATCCAGACCCTTGTGGACGCCAGCCATCCAGACCCTTGTGGACGCCAGCCATCCAGACCCTTGTGGACGCCAGCCATCCAGACCCTTGTGGACGCCAGCCATCCAGACCCTTGTGGACGCCAGCCATCCAGACCCTTGTGGACTCCAGCCATCCAGACCCTTGTGGACTCCAGCCATCCAGACCCTTGTGGACTCCAGCCATCCAGACCCTTGTGGACTCCAGCCATCCAGACCCTTGTGGACTCCAGCCATCCAGACCCTTGTGGACTCCAGCCATCCAGACCCTTGTGGACTCCAGCCATCCAGACCAGACAAACCCTGAAGGCCCTACTACACGGAACGATTATGGGCCAAATTCGGCCAATAAGCGTTCCGTGTAAGAGTGCAATGATCAGCCGACATGAGCGATGTTAGCTGATCGTTGTCTGTCGTTGTCTTTCAACATGTTGAAAGACAAACAACTAATATAGCAGCGATCTGCTGCAGTCACCCCGTGGAATAGGAGGCAGCAGACCGCTGCTATATGCCATGGGCTGCCCGGACGATCTAGCAATCACTCGGGCAGCGCCCCCAAAGCTCGTTGCTGCTCCTGCTGTACTTACCCGCTCACTTCTGCTGCGGGTAATAGCGTTGGCAGCGAGCGGGGAGTGAGGAGCAGCTGACAGCGCTCATTTGCACCTCTTTGTTGCCCCGTTTAATAGGGGCTTTAGGCTTATACCAGACCTGACCCAGTGCAGCTGGATGCATGGACATAGATCAGGTGAGGTTTAGCACGGTCAGATTTGGGGTCAACAACCTGTCATACACAAAATAGCGACCCCCATCGGGAAACTAGAGCATTTTGCAACCTACACGGAAGACCTATGAGAGAAAGATGCTAAAACAATCACTATATAGTAACTACGCAACCCCAGACATGACCCCTGAGCAGGTGACACTTTTATGTAGGCCGTTTTTTGGCAGATCTCAGTTATATCATGTCTCTAAGCTGCCCTCAATGAGTCAGAAACCTGAGACACCAACAGATCCAGAAAATTCCACAAAGTATAAAGGGTCCTATTACACAGAGCGATTTTTAACGATTAATGACTAATGATAAACAATTGCAAATTAGATCGCACACCAAGGGCAGCACCTTCAAAGAGTTTGTATGTTCTGTGTTTGTCTGGGTTTCCTCCGGGTACTCCGGTTTCCTCCCACACACAAAAACATACAGATAGGTAAAGCTCTTCGGAATCTGTGTGCGCTATACAAATAAAATAAAAAAAATAAAATTATCGTTAACCAGAAATCGTTCACCATATCACACAGAACGATGGTCGTTAAATACGATCGTTATTATGATCGTTAATTCCTTCTGATCTCAGCAACACAATGGACAATGTGCAATTACACTGAATGATTAGTAAAAAAACACGGAACTTGGAATTATGGGACTATTCTACGGCCCCGATTATCGTTAAACAAGGGCTGCAAGGACATAGTTACCGATGTCCTTGCAGCTCTTGCTTAACTAGTATACATTACCTATTCATGGTGCAGGGCTCCTATTCTCCTGCTTCTCCCGGGTCCCGCACACTCCTCCAGCTTCAGGGCAGCTGACAAGCCGCTCAGCCAATCACAGGCCGGGACTGCCGCGGCCTGTGATTGGCTGAGCGGCCTGTAAGCAGACACAGGTCGCCCTGACGCTGGAGGAGCCCTGCACCATGAATAGGTCATGTATATCGTCAGTCGCCGGCCGCGCACTGCTATTCGACGTAGCGGTACGCGGTCAGCGCCCGACAAATATAGGTCCGGACCTATATCAACGATCAGCCGATGACAACGATCATCAGCTGATCATTGTCTCTAGTCCACGGAGCGATAATCGGCCGAATCGAGCCGATTCGGCCGATTATCGCTTCGTGGAATAGGGCCCTTACAGCGAATGATTAACAATAATTTTAGGTTCAGATCTAAAATCAACTATCAGCGACATACGAACGATTTTTCGATCGTTGCCTGCAATTACACAGAATGATTATCATTTAAATTCGAATATAACGATTTTTTGCACGATAATCGTCCCGTGTAATAGGGCCCTTAGGGTCCAGGGCATGGCCGACAGCGGAGATGTGTGTGGGCGACATCTAAAAGGGTAACACTCTGCCCCCGCCCCTCAGCCTGGCTGTATCTCTAGCCGTAGGCCATCAATGCTTCCAATTTCAAAGTAATAGCACAAGACTCAAATCGATGAGGATTTTATTTTCTTGCACAACTGCCCCCCCCCCATTACCGCATCCACCAGCGTGCAGCCACCCCGTCCCTGATGTGCAGCCCGCCACCAGAGCTGCATCCCTTACTCTCACATTTAATGAGGGATAAAGAGGTTAGCCCCCCAACAATCAAAGTGGTGGCATGTGTAAGTGATCTCCCATCATGACACAGAAAAATCCCTTTAGGGTACAAACACACACGGCATATACGCTGTGCATTTACTAGTGCGATACGCAGCTGATACGCAGCAGATTCGATCTAAGTAACTGAACACAGCATCAAATCTGCTGCGTATCTGCTGCGTATCTGCTGCGTATACGCTGTGTGTGTTTGTACCCTTAAAGGGGTTCTCCAGCGCTAGAAAAACATGGCCACTTGCTTCCAGAGACAGCCCCACTCGTCTCCAGTTCAGGTGCGGTTTGCAATCAAGCTCTATTCACTTCAATGAAACCGATTGGCAATCCCCACCCAAACTGGAGACAAGAGCTGTGCTGTCTCTGAAAGAAAGTGGCCATGTTTTTGTAGCTCTGGAGAACCCCTTTAAAGGGAATATACCATCAGGTACACTCGCTTTAGGTTTTGCCTACGTATAGAGCGGCGCGGGTAAGCCGGTGGGGGGTAGTTTTTTTTGAACCGCGGGCCGGTTCCCGTGTTCCATTCATGGGCAGAGGGCCGGGGATGAAGTAGTGGAGGCCCACCCACAGTGGGAGGAAACCACCGCCCCTCTGTGACCGCAGCTCCATTGATTCTAATGCCCCGGAAACACGTTCATCAGGAAAAAGCCGTGTGCAGCCGATTACCAGGGATTTATGTTACCTCTCCATAAAGACCCCTCATCCCAACACTGACAGGGATCCCCTCCCCCCTGCTTACACACACTGACAGGGATCCCTTCCTCGCTGCCTATACACAGTGACAGGGATACTCTCCTCCCTGCCTATACACACACTGAAAGGGATCCACTGCCTATACACACACTGACAGAGATCCCCTCCCCCCTGCCTATACACACACTGACAGAGATCCCCTCCCCCCTGCCTATACACACACTGACAGAGATCCCCTCCCCCCTGCCTATACACACACTGACAGGGATCCCCTCCCCCCTGCCTATACACACACTGACAGGGATCCCCTGCCTATACACACAGTGACAGGGATCCCCTCCCCCCTGCCTATACACACAGTGACAGGGATCCCCTCCCCCCCTGCCTATACACACAGTGACAGGGATCCCCTCCCCCCCTGCCTATACACACAGTGACAGGGATCCCCTCCCCCCCTGCCTATACACACACTGACAGGGATCCCCTCCCCCCTGCCTATACACACACTGACAGGGATCCCCTCCCCCCTGCCTATACACACACTGACAGGGATCCCCTCCCCCCTGCCTATACACACACTGACAGGGATCCCCTCCCCCCTGCCTATACACACACTGACAGGGATCCCCTCCCCCCCTGCCTATACACACACTGACAGGGATCCCCTCCTTTTCTGCCTATACACAGTGACAGGGATCCACTCCCCCCTGCCTATACACACACTGACAGGGATCCCCTCCCCCCCTGCCTATACACACACTGACAGGGATCCCCTCCCCCCTGCCTATACACACAGTGACAGGGATCCCCTCCTTTTCTGCCTATACACAGTGACAGGGATCCCCTCCCCCCCTGCCTATACACACACTGACAGGGATCCCCTCCCCCCTGCCTATACACACACTGACAGGGATCCCCTCCCCCCTGCCTATACACACACTGACAGGGATCCCCTCCCCCCTGCCTATACACACACTGACAGGGATCCCCTCCCCCCCTGCCTATACACACACTGACAGGGATCCCCTCCCCCCTGCCTATACACACAGTGACAGGGATCCCCTCCTTTTCTGCCTATACACAGTGACAGGGATCCACTCCCCCCTGCTTACACAAACTGACAGGGATCCCCTCCCCCCTGCTTACACACACTGACAGGGATCACCTCCTCCCTGCTTACACACAGTGACAGGGATCCCCTCCTCCCTGCTTATACACACTGACAGGGATCCGCTTCCCCCTGCTTACACACAGTGACAGGGATCCCCTCCTCCCTGCTTATACACACTGACAGGGATCCCAGCTAGAATTACATCCAGACTTACAGCTGATGGATTCTATCTGTATATATGACGCGTCACCGGGATCCAGTATATAATAACACCAGTCACTGGGATCCGGTATATAATAACGCCAGTCACCGGGATCCAGTATCTAATAACACCAGTCACCGGGATCTAGTATGTACGACACCAGTCACCGGAATCTAGTATATACGACAACAGTCACCGGGATTCAGTTTCTAACAATGCCAGTCACCGGTATATCAATCATCAGGATCCAGTATATATATATCTATCTAATGACGCCAGTCACCAGGATCCAGTATATAATGACGCCAGTCACCGGGATCCGGTATATAATGACGCCAGTCACCGGGATCCGGTATATAATGACGCCAGTCACCGGGATCCGGTATATAATGACGCCAGTCACCGGGATCCGGTATATAATGACGCCAGTCACCGGGATCCGGTATATAATGACGCCAGTCACCGGGATCCGGTATATAATGACGCCAGTCACCGGGATCCGGTATATAATGACGCCAGTCACCGGGATCCGGTATATAATGACGCCAGTCACCGGGATCCGGTATATAATGACGCCAGTCACCGGGATCCGGTATATAATGACGCCAGTCACCGGGATCCGGTATATAATGACGCCAGTCACCGGGATCCGGTATATAATGACGCCAGTCACCGGGATCCGGTATATAATGACGCCAGTCACCGGGATCCGGTATATAATGACGCCAGTCACCGGGATCCGGTATATAATGACGCCAGTCACCGGGATCCGGTATATAATGACGCCAGTCACCGGGATCCGGTATATAATGACGCCAGTCACCGGGATCCGGTATATAATGACGCCAGTCACCGGGATCCGGTATATAATGACGCCAGTCACCGGGATCCGGTATATAATGACGCCAGTCACCGGGATCCGGTATATAATGACGCCAGTCACCGGGATCCGGTATATAATGACGCCAGTCACCGGGATCCGGTATATAATGACGCCAGTCACCGGGATCCGGTATATAATGACGCCAGTCACCGGGATCCGGTATATAATGACGCCAGTCACCGGGATCCGGTATATAATGACGCCAGTCACCGGGATCCGGTATATAATGACGCCAGTCACCGGGATCCGGTATATAATGACGCCAGTCACCGGGATCCGGTATATAATAACGCCAGTCACCGGGATCCGGTATATAATAACGCCAGTCACCGGGATCCGGTATATAATAACGCCAGTCACCGGGATCCGGTATATAACCCCTGCCCCCCCATGGCCCGGGATCCGGTATGCCCCCCCCCATAGCCCGGGATCCGGTATGCCCCCCCCATGGCCCGGGATCCGGTATATCACCCCTGGCCCGGGATCCGGTATATCACCCCTGCCCCCCCATGGCCCGGGATCCGGTATGCCCCCCCCCATGGCCCGGGATCCGGTATGCCCCCCCCATGGCCCGGGATCAGGTATATCACCCCTGGCCCGGGATCCGGTATATCACCCCTGGCCCGGGATCCGGTATATCACCCCTGGCCCGGGATCCGGTATATCACCCCTGGCCCGGGATCCGGTATATCACCCCTGGCCCGGGATCCGGTATATCACCCCTGCCCCGGGATCCGGTATATCACCCCTGCCCCGGGATCCGGTATATCACCCCTGCCCCGGGATCCGGTATATCACCCCTGGCCCGGGATCCGGTATATCACCCCTGGCCCGGGATCCGGTATATCACCCCTGCCCCGGGATCCGGTATATCACCCCTGCCCCGGGATCCGGTATATCACCCCTGCCCCGGGATCCGGTATATCACCCCTGCCCCGGGATCCGGTATATCACCCCTGCCCCGGGATCCGGTATATCACCCCTGCCCCTCCATGGCCCGGGATCCGGTATATCACCCATGCCCCCCCATGGCCCGGGATCCGTCCCCGCTGACAGCCGCCATATAGGCCGGTACCGGACCCCCCGCTCCCCCGGCACACGCTGCACTCACCGGGCCCGGCGGACGCCTGCAGGATAGCCCCGGAGGTGCCGTCGATGACTTTGATGCTGCCCCGGGAGGTGACGGCCAGGATGGCGTTGAGCGCCGGATGATAGGACAGACTGCTGACTCCGAGCTCGTCACAGCGCAGACATCCATCTCTGAGCACCAGCCACTCCGCCGAGCCCGCCGCAGCCCCCGCCGCCATCTTCGGCGGCCGGGCCCCCTCCGGGCGGGACACCGGGGCGCGGAGGCCGGGGGAAGAGCGAGCAACCGAGGCTGAAGGGGTGGAAGTCCGGGGACAGGAGGATTCCGCCACGGGAGCCGGGAGAAGAGGAAGAGGAGGAGGAGGAGGAGGAGGAGGAGGAAGGCCGCCGGCCGCTGCGTCAGGTGACAGGAGAGCAGCAGCCGCAGCAGCTCCGCTACCGCTATACACCATCCGGGGCAGCAGCCAGGAAGCCGCACGGACAGGAGGAGGGGACACCGGAAGTGACGACACCTGCGCTCGCCTGACGGCCGTGTTTGTGCGTGTGCGTCCTCCGAGCCGCACAAGAGAGAACGCTGTTTTTTTTTGTTTTTTTTTTGCCAAACTTTATTAAAACGTAAACAGCACAATGACTCAGAGAATCTCAGCAGGTTGTAGTGCTACTGTGGGAGTGTGGAGCCTGATCCCGGTCACATCCAGGCGGCCATCAGAATATAGAGCCCTGATCCCTGAGGCGGCCGTCAGAATGTGGAGCCCTGATCCCTGTCACATCCAGGCGGCCGTCAGAATGTGGAGCCCTGATCCCTGTCACATCTAGGCGGCCGTCAGAATATGGAGCCCTGATCCCTGTCACATCCAGGCGGCCGGCAGAATGTGGAGCCCTGATCCCTGTCACATCCAGGCGGCCGTCAGAATGTGGAGCCTGATCCCTGTCACATCCAGGCGGCCGTCAGAATATGGAGCCCTGATCCCTGTCACATCCAGGCGGCCGGCAGAATGTGGAGCCCTGATCCCTGTCACATCCAGGCGGCCGTCAGAATGTGGAGCCTGATCCCTGTCACATCCAGGCGGCCGTCAGAATATGGAGCCCTGATCCCTGTCACATCCAGGCGGCCGTCAGAATATAGAGCCCTGATCCCTGTCACATCCAGGCGGCCGTCAGAATATGGAGCCCTGATCCCTGTCACATCCAGGCGGCTGTCAGAATGTGGAGACCTGATCCCTGTCACATCCAGGCGGCCTTCAGAATGTGGAGCCTGATCCCTGTCACATCCAGGCGGCCGTCAGAATATAGAGCCCTGATCCCTGTCACATCCAGGCGGCCGTCAGAATATGGAGCCCTGATCCCTGTCACATCCAGGCGGCCGTCAGAATATGGAGCCCTGATCCCTGTCACATCCAGGCGGCCGTCAGAATGTGGAGCCTGATCCCTGTCACATCCAGGCGGCCGTCAGAATATAGAGCCCTGATCCCTGTCACATCCAGGCGGCCGTCAGAACATAGAGCCCTGATCCCTGTCACATCTAGGCGGCCGTCAGAATGTGGAGCCCTGATCCCTGTCACATCCAGGCGGCCGTCAGAATGTGGAGCCCTGATCCCTGTCACATGTAGGCGGCCGTCAGAATGTGGAGCCCTGATCCCTGTCACATCCAGGCGGCCGTCAGAATGTGGAGCCCTGATCCCTGTCACATCCAGGCGGCCGTCAGAATATAGAGCCCTGATCCCTGTCACATCCAGGCGGCCATCAGAATGTGGAGCCTGATCCCTGTCACATCTAGGCGGCCGTCAGAATTTGGAGCCCTGATCCCTGTCACATCCAGGCGGCCGTCAGAATGTGGAGCCCTGATCCCTGTCACATCCAGGCGGCCGTCAGAATATAGAGCCCTGATCCCTGTCACATCTAGGCGGCCGTCAGAATGTGGAGCCTGATCCCTGTCACATCTAGGCGGCCGTCAGAATGTGGAGCCTGATCCCTGTCACATCCAGGCGGCCGTCAGAATGTGGAGCCCTGATCCCTGTCACATCCAGGCGGCCGTCAGAATGTGGAGCCCTGATCCCTGTCACATCTAGGCGGCCGTCAGAATGTGGAGCCCTGATCCCTGTCACATCTAGGTGGCCGTCAGAATGTGGAGCCCTGATCCCTGTCACATCTAGGCGGCCGTCAGAATATAGAGCCCTGATCCCTGTCACATCTAGGCGGCCGTCAGAATGTGGAGCCCTGATCCCTGTCACATCTAGGCGGCCGTCAGAATGTGGAGCCCTGATCCCTGTCACATCTAGGTGGCCGTCAGAATGTGGAGCCCCTTATAATGTGGCGCCCTCATCCCCCTCCCTCACTGTGAGCGGCCGTTATAATGTGGCCCTCCACACTGTGAGCGGCCGTTATCAATCCCCCACATCTCTCCTCATATAACCCATAGCTGGGTAAGAGGCAGACGGGTCACATGACCATGACACCTGTCAGTGACAGCAGTGACAGTCAATGATCTGGTGGCAGGGCAGGCTGGGTACTATCATGCGACACTGCGGCCCTCCAGCTGTTAGAGAACTACAACTCCCATCGTGCCCGGACAGAAAATCCTTTGCCTTTGGCTCTGCAGGCATGCTGGGAGTTGTAGTTGATCCCCACGTGACTGTGCTCTCTGCTGCCACCTCTGGTCCTGTCAGGAATAAGCATTTGGACAGTTCCTGATATGAGCAGAGGTGGCAGCAGAGAGCTACATGCTGGATAGGAAGGACTGCAAACAGCAGCTGATAAGTACTGGAAGACATGTTTTTTTATAGTGTTTATTTACATATCTGTGTGACTTTCAGGCACCATTTCATAGAATAAATTATATATATATTAATAGGGCTGGGCGAGATGGCCAAAAAATAAAATCTCGATTTTTAAATATTTTTAGACGATTCTCCAATTAAATCTCGATTTTCTTTTCCTTTTTTGCGAAATAAACAGAACGTTTTTCTCCCTGCAGCGTCAGATACTATTTCAATGATGTTTGAGACAACTGTATTGCTTCCCAGTGTAAGGTTATGTTCACACAACATTCTTTTTAAGTAAAGAACGGACGCTGATTGCAATTGCCTCAGCGTCCATTCTTTAATGCAGGGGCGGCATTGCATTGAAGTTAATGCAATGCCGCCGGCTGTGTTCTCACATCGTTATTCTAACGCCCGATCTTTAGAACGGGCGATAGAATAATGTGCCTGTCAATTATTTCGGGACACTGTTCACTGAACAGCGTCCGGAAACATCAGCCGTTCACACAACGCAATGTGCAGCGCGGCCGTACATTGCATTGGAGTTAATGGCTAATTGATTTGCCGGCACAGCCGCCGGTGCCCGCAAATCAATTGTGAAAAAAGAACGTGCCTGCAGCTGATATTGAGGTATTGGCTGCAGGAACGGGCTGAGTGCAGTCCGACCGCCGGCTGTTTAACAACGTCCGTTTCTATGCAACAGACGCTGTTAAATATGTGAACATAGCCTAACAGTGCCCCCATGTAATAGACAAGCCCCCTCATATAAGTAGCTTTGCCAAATATGTGCCACTCTGTGCCCCCATGTAGTATAAGAGGTCGTCTTTGTGCCTCCATCTAGGTAGGGTGTAGTAGTACAGGTACAGATAAGGGGTGTAGTAGTACAGGTATAGATGAGGGGTGTAGTAGTAGTACAGGTATAGATGAGGGGTGTAGTAGTAGTAGTAGTACAGGTATAGATGAGGGGTGTAGTAGTAGTACAGGTATAGATGAGGGGTGTAGTAGTAGTACAGGTATAGATGAGGGGTGTAGTAGTAGTACAGGTACAGATAAGGGGTGTAGTAGTAGTACAGGTATAGATGAGGGGTGTAGTAGTAGTACAGGTACAGATGAGGGGTGTAGTAGTAGTACAGGTATAGATGAGAGGTGTAGTAGTAGTACAGGTACAGATGAGGGGTGTAGTAGTAGTAGTACAGGTATAGATGAGGGGTGTAGTAGTAGTACAGGTATAGATGAGGGGTGTAGTAGTAGTTCAGGTATAGATGAGGGGTGTAGTAGTACAGGTATAGATGAGGGGTGCAGTAGTAGTACAGGTACAGATGAGGGGTGTAGTAGTACAGGTACAGATGAGGGGTGTAGTAGTACAGGTATAGATGAGGGGTGCAGTAGTAGTACAGGTACAGATGAGGGGTGTAGTAGTACAGGTACAGATAAGGGGTGTAGTAGTACAGGTATAGATGAGGGGTGTAGTAGTAGTACAGGTATAGATGAGGGGTGTAGTAGTAGTAGTAGTACAGGTATAGATGAGGGGTGTAGTAGTAGTACAGGTATAGATGAGGGGTGTAGTAGTAGTACAGGTATAGATGAGGGGTGTAGTAGTAGTACAGGTACAGATAAGGGGTGTAGTAGTAGTACAGGTATAGATGAGGGGTGTAGTAGTAGTACAGGTATAGATGAGGGTTGTAGTAGTAGTACAGGTACAGATAAGGGGTGTAGTAGTAGTACAGGTATAGATGAGGGGTGTAGTAGTAGTACAGGTACAGATGAGGGGTGTAGTAGTAGTAGTACAGGTATAGATGAGGGGTGTAGTAGTAGTACAGGTACAGATAAGGGGTGTAGTAGTAGTACAGGTATAGATGAGGGGTGTAGTAGTAGTACAGGTATAGATGAGGGGTGTAGTAGTAGTACAGGTACAGATAAGGGGTGTAGTAGTAGTACAGGTATAGATGAGAGGTGTAGTAGTAGTACAGGTACAGATGAGGGGTGTAGTAGTAGTAGTACAGGTATAGATGAGGGGTGTAGTAGTAGTACAGGTATAGATGAGGGGTGTAGTAGTAGTTCAGGTATAGATGAGGGGTGTAGTAATAGTAGTACAGGTATAGATGAGGGGTGTAGTAGTAGTACAGGTATAGCTGAGGGGTGTAGTAGTAGTAGTACAGGTACAGATGAGGGGTGTAGTGGTAATACAGGTATAGATGAGGGGTGTAGTAATAGTACAGGTACAGATGAGGGGCGTAGTAGTAGTAGTACAGGTATAGATGAGGGGTGTAGTAGTAGTAGTACAGGTATAGATGAGGGGTGTAGTAGTAGTACAGGTAAAGATGAGGGGTGCAGTAGTAGTACAGGTACAGATGAGGGGTGTAGTAGTACAGGTACAGATAAGGGGTGTAGTAGTACAGGTATAGATGAGGGGTGTAGTAGTAGTACAGGTATAGATGAGGGGTGTAGTAGTAGTACAGGTATAGATGAGGGGTGTAGTAGTAGTACAGGTATAGATGAGGGGTGTAGTAGTACAGGTATAGATGAGGGGTGTAGTAGTAGTACAGGTATAGATGAGGGGTGTAGTAGTAGTACAGGTATAGATGAGGGGTGTAGTAGTAGTACAGGTATAGATGAGGGGTGTAGTAGTAGTACAGGTATAGATGAGGGGTGTAGTAGTAGTACAGGTATAGATGAGGGGTGTAGTAGTAGTACAGGTATAGATGAGGGGTGTAGTAGTAGTACAGGTATAGATGAGGGGTGTAGTAGGAGTACAGGTATAGATGAGGGGTGTAGTAGTAGTACAGGTATAGATGAGGGGTGTAGTAGTAGTACAGGTATAGATGAGGGGTGTAGTAGTAGTACAGGTATAGATGAGGGGTGTAGTAGGAGTACAGGTATAGATGAGGGGTGTAGTAGTAGTACAGGTATAGATGAGGGGTGTAGTAGTAGTACAGGTATAGATGAGGGGTGTAGTAGTAGTAGTAGTAGTACAGGTATAGATAAGGGGTGTAGTAGTAGTACAGGTATAGATGAGGGGTATAGTAGTAGTAGTAGTAGTACAGGTATAGATGAGGGGTGTAGTAGTAGTACAGGTATAGATGAGGGGTGTAGTAGTAGTACGGGTATAGATGAGGGGTGTAGTAGTAGTACAGGTATAGATGAGGGGTGTAGTAGTAGTACAGGTACAGATAAGGGGTGTAGTAGTAGTACAGGTATAGATGAGGGGTGTAGTAGTAGTACAGGTATAGATGAGGGGTGTAGTAGTAGTACAGGTATAGATGAGGGGTGTAGTAGTAGTAGTAGTACAGGTATAGATGAGGGGTGTAGTAGTAGTACAGGTAAAGATGAGGGGTGTAGTAGTAGTACAGGTATAGATGAGGGGTGTAGTAGTAGTAGTACAGGTATAGATGAGGGGTGTAGTAGTACAGGTATAGATGAGTGGTGTAGTAGTAGTACAGGTATAGATGAGGGGTGTAGTAGTAGTACAGGTATAGATGAGGGGTGTAGTAGTAGTACAGGTATAGATGAGGGGTGTAGTAGTACAGGTATAGATGAGGGGTGTAGTAGTAGTACAGGTATAGAGGAGGGGTGTAGTAGTAGTACAGGTATAGATGAGGGGTGTAGTAGTAGTAGTAGTACAGGTATAGATGAGGGGTGTAGTAGTACAGGTATAGATGAGTGGTGTAGTAGTAGTACAGGTATAGATGAGTGGTGTAGTAGTAGTACAGGTATAGATGAGGGGTGTAGTAGTAGTACAGGTATAGATGAGGGGTGTAGTAGTACAGGTATAGATGAGGGGTGTAGTAGTAGTACAGGAATAGATGAGGGGTGTAGTAGTAGTACAGATATAAATGAGGGGTGTAGTAGTAGTACAGGTATAGATGAGGGGTGTAGTAGTAGTAGTAGTACAGGTATAGATGAGGGGTGTAGTAGTAGTACAGGTATAGATGAGGGGTGTAGTAGTAGTACAGGTATAGATGAGAGGTGTAGTAGTAGTACAGGTACAGATGAGGGGTGTAGTAGTAGTAGTACAGGTATAGATGAGGGGTGTAGTAGTAGTACAGGTATAGATGAGGGGTGTAGTAGTAGTTCAGGTATAGATGAGGGGTGTAGTAGTACAGGTATAGATGAGGGGTGCAGTAGTAGTACAGGTACAGATGAGGGGTGTAGTAGTACAGGTACAGATAAGGGGTGTAGTAGTACAGGTATAGATGAGGGGTGCAGTAGTAGTACAGGTACAGATGAGGGGTGTAGTAGTACAGGTACAGATAAGGGGTGTAGTAGTACAGGTATAGATGAGGGGTGTAGTAGTAGTACAGGTATAGATGAGGGGTGTAGTAGTAGTAGTAGTACAGGTATAGATGAGGGGTGTAGTAGTAGTACAGGTATAGATGAGGGGTGTAGTAGTAGTACAGGTATAGATGAGGGGTGTAGTAGTAGTACAGGTACAGATAAGGGGTGTAGTAGTAGTACAGGTATAGATGAGGGGTGTAGTAGTAGTACAGGTATAGATGAGGGGTGTAGTAGTAGTACAGGTACAGATAAGGGGTGTAGTAGTAGTACAGGTATAGATGAGAGGTGTAGTAGTAGTACAGGTACAGATGAGGGGTGTAGTAGTAGTAGTACAGGTATAGATGAGGGGTGTAGTAGTAGTACAGGTACAGATAAGGGGTGTAGTAGTAGTACAGGTATAGATGAGGGGTGTAGTAGTAGTACAGGTATAGATGAGGGGTGTAGTAGTAGTACAGGTACAGATAAGGGGTGTAGTAGTAGTACAGGTATAGATGAGAGGTGTAGTAGTAGTACAGGTACAGATGAGGGGTGTAGTAGTAGTAGTACAGGTATAGATGAGGGGTGTAGTAGTAGTACAGGTATAGATGAGGGGTGTAGTAGTAGTTCAGGTATAGATGAGGGGTGTAGTAATAGTAGTACAGGTATAGATGAGGGGTGTAGTAGTAGTACAGGTATAGCTGAGGGGTGTAGTAGTAGTAGTACAGGTACAGATGAGGGGTGTAGTGGTAATACAGGTATAGATGAGGGGTGTAGTAATAGTACAGGTACAGATGAGGGGCGTAGTAGTAGTAGTACAGGTATAGATGAGGGGTGTAGTAGTAGTAGTACAGGTATAGATGAGGGGTGTAGTAGTAGTACAGGTAAAGATGAGGGGTGCAGTAGTAGTACAGGTACAGATGAGGGGTGTAGTAGTACAGGTACAGATAAGGGGTGTAGTAGTACAGGTATAGATGAGGGGTGTAGTAGTAGTACAGGTATAGATGAGGGGTGTAGTAGTAGTACAGGTATAGATGAGGGGTGTAGTAGTAGTACAGGTATAGATGAGGGGTGTAGTAGTACAGGTATAGATGAGGGGTGTAGTAGTAGTACAGGTATAGATGAGGGGTGTAGTAGTAGTACAGGTATAGATGAGGGGTGTAGTAGTAGTACAGGTATAGATGAGGGGTGTAGTAGTAGTACAGGTATAGATGAGGGGTGTAGTAGTAGTACAGGTATAGATGAGGGGTGTAGTAGTAGTACAGGTATAGATGAGGGGTGTAGTAGTAGTACAGGTATAGATGAGGGGTGTAGTAGGAGTACAGGTATAGATGAGGGGTGTAGTAGTAGTACAGGTATAGATGAGGGGTGTAGTAGTAGTACAGGTATAGATGAGGGGTGTAGTAGTAGTACAGGTATAGATGAGGGGTGTAGTAGGAGTACAGGTATAGATGAGGGGTGTAGTAGTAGTACAGGTATAGATGAGGGGTGTAGTAGTAGTACAGGTATAGATGAGGGGTGTAGTAGTAGTAGTAGTAGTACAGGTATAGATAAGGGGTGTAGTAGTAGTACAGGTATAGATGAGGGGTATAGTAGTAGTAGTAGTAGTACAGGTATAGATGAGGGGTGTAGTAGTAGTACAGGTATAGATGAGGGGTGTAGTAGTAGTACGGGTATAGATGAGGGGTGTAGTAGTAGTACAGGTATAGATGAGGGGTGTAGTAGTAGTACAGGTACAGATAAGGGGTGTAGTAGTAGTACAGGTATAGATGAGGGGTGTAGTAGTAGTACAGGTATAGATGAGGGGTGTAGTAGTAGTACAGGTATAGATGAGGGGTGTAGTAGTAGTAGTAGTACAGGTATAGATGAGGGGTGTAGTAGTAGTACAGGTAAAGATGAGGGGTGTAGTAGTAGTACAGGTATAGATGAGGGGTGTAGTAGTAGTAGTACAGGTATAGATGAGGGGTGTAGTAGTACAGGTATAGATGAGTGGTGTAGTAGTAGTACAGGTATAGATGAGGGGTGTAGTAGTAGTACAGGTATAGATGAGGGGTGTAGTAGTAGTACAGGTATAGATGAGGGGTGTAGTAGTACAGGTATAGATGAGGGGTGTAGTAGTAGTACAGGTATAGAGGAGGGGTGTAGTAGTAGTACAGGTATAGATGAGGGGTGTAGTAGTAGTAGTAGTACAGGTATAGATGAGGGGTGTAGTAGTACAGGTATAGATGAGTGGTGTAGTAGTAGTACAGGTATAGATGAGTGGTGTAGTAGTAGTACAGGTATAGATGAGGGGTGTAGTAGTAGTACAGGTATAGATGAGGGGTGTAGTAGTACAGGTATAGATGAGGGGTGTAGTAGTAGTACAGGAATAGATGAGGGGTGTAGTAGTAGTACAGATATAAATGAGGGGTGTAGTAGTAGTACAGGTATAGATGAGGGGTGTAGTAGTAGTAGTAGTACAGGTATAGATGAGGGGTGTAGTAGTAGTACAGGTATAGATGAGAGGTGTAGTAGTAGTACAGGTATAGATGAGGGGTGTAGTAGTAGTACAGGTATAGATGAGGGGTGTAGTAGTAGTACAGGTATAGATGAGGGGTGTAGTAGTAGTAGAGGTATAGATGAGGGGTATAGTAGTAGTACAGGTATAGATGAGGGGTGTAGTAGTAGTAGTAGTACAGGTATAGATGAGGGATGTAGTAGTAGTACTACAGGTATAGATGAGGGGTGTAGTAGTAGTACAGGTATAGATGAGGGGTGTAGTAGTAGTACAGGTATAGATGAGGGGTGTGGTAGTAGTAGTACAGGTATAGATGAGGGGTGTAGTAGTAGTACAGGTATAGATGAGGGGTGTAGTAGTAGTAGTACAGGTATAGATGAGGGATGTAGTAGTAGTAGTACAGGTATAGATGAGGGGTGTAGTAGTAGTAGTACAGGTATAGATGAGGGGTGTAGTAGTAGTACAGGTATAGATGAGGGGTGTAGTAGTAGTACAGGTATAGATGAGGGGTGTAGTAGTAGTAGAGGTATAGATGAGGGGTGTAGTAGTAGTACAGGTATAGATGAGGGGTGTAGTAGTAGTAGTAGTACAGGTATAGATGAGGGATGTAGTAGTAGTACTACAGGTATAGATGAGGGGTGTAGTAGTAGTACAGGTATAGATGAGGGGTGTAGTAGTAGTACAGCTTCGACACATGCATCACCCGATCCCGCAGTCCCTGTGGCCTCCTCCAGAGACCAGGGACCTCCATGTGCAGCCGGGAGGGGAGCGTGTGCATTTGTCCTGCTATGGGAGCAGGGACAGAGGACGTTGCTGAGCACTCTCCCTTCTCAGACTCTGCTTTAGTAGCTGGAGGCCGCCATCAACGCACCTCCCTCCCGGCCACCCGCTCGCCCACATCCATTGATTGATGATCCATGTCAGGAACTGTCCAGAGAAGGAGAGGTTTTCTATGGGGGTTTGCTGCTGCTCTGGACAGTTCCTGACATGGACAGAGGTGGCAGCAGAGAGCACTGTGTCAGACTGGAGAGAATACACCACTTCATGCAGGACATACAGCAGCTAATAAGTATGGGAATACTTGAGATTTTTTAATAGAAGTAAATTACAAATCTGTATACCCTTCTGACACCAGTTGATTTGATAAAAAAAGATTTTTGCTGGACAACCCTTTTAAATGGCTGCCATCTCCTCCTGTGTTTTCAATCAACTCCTGGTTTTGTTTGCAAAATACTTTATGTGAACATAACCTAAATGGTGAAAGAAAAAGGTAATTGTGGAAAACGTTACAATGTAAGGCTATGTTCACACAGCGTCAAAAATAAAGGCTTATTGCCGCGATTTAAAGAGTCACTGTCGTATTTTTTTCTTCTTCCAGAAATCAATAGTCCAGGCGATTTTAAGAAACTTTGTAATTGGGTTTATTAGCCAAATCTGCCATTATCTGCATGTAAAAAGCCTTTTCCCAGGTCCCCCCCTCCTTCCTCTTTTTCATCCACTCCAAAAAATCAGAAAATTGTGACTTGTTGCAGGAGTACCCTGTCTGCTCTAGGGAGAGGGGAGGGGGGAGGAGGAAGGAGGGAGTTAGCCGGCAGCAGAAAGCAGATAACAGAGGATTACAGGCACGGAGCTGGGTGACAGCTGTAATCCGAGCTCAGACAGGTCACTGGTGACTATCACAGGAGATAACGGGTGAGGGATTTGTAGATTAACTCTTTGTTGTCCTGTTTTGGTCTTTTGTTTAGCTCTCTCCATAGGAGAACAATGAAGACAGGGGGGAGAGCTTCAAACTGCTTTTTCATGATAAAAATGCATTTTTCTGATAATAAACCCAATTACAAAGTTTCTTAAAATCGCCTGGACTATTGATTTCTGCAAAAAAAATTTTCACGACAGTGACACTTTAACTGACTGCAATGCATAGAAGTCAATGGAAAGACGGACCTCCAATGCACACAATGTATTAAATAACAGACGTATAAACGGAGATGAAAAAACTTTGTGTGAACATAGCCTATGTCTGTATACCTGTAGGGTCTGTATACCTGTAGGGTCTGTATACCTGTAAGGTCTGTATACCTGTAGGGTCTATATACCTGTAGGGTCTGTATACCTGTAAGGTCTGTATACCTGTAGGGTCTGTATACCTGTAGGGTCTGTATATCTGTAGGGTCTGTATACCTGTAGGGTCTATATACCTGTAGGGTCTGTATACCTGTAGGGTCTATATACCTGTAGATTCTGTATACCTGTAAGGTCTGTATACTTGTAGATTCTGTATACCTGTAGGGTCTGTATACCTGTAGGGTCTGTATACCTGTAAGGTCTGTATACCTGTAGATTCTGTATACCTTTAGGGTCTGTATACCTGTAAGGTCTGTATACCTGTAGGGTCTGTATATCTGTAGGGTCTGTATACCTGTAGGGTCTATATACCTGTAGGGTCTGTATACCTGTAGGGTCTATATACCTGTAGATTCTGTATACCTGTAAGGTCTGTATACCTGTACGGTCTGTATACCTGTAGGGTCTATATACCTGTAGGGTCTGTATACCTGTAGATTCTGTATACCTGTAAGGTCTGTATACCTGTAGGGTCTGTATACCTGTAGGGTCTGTATTCCTGTAGGGTTTATATACCTGTAGGGTCTGTATACCTGTAGGGTCTGTATACCTGTAAGGTCTGTATACCTGTAGGGTCTGTATACCTGTAGATTCTGTATACCTGTAGGGTCTGTATACCTGTAGATTCTGTATACCTTTAGGGTCTGTATACCTGTAGGGTCTGTATTCCTGTAGGGTCTATATACCTGTAGGGTCTGTATACCTGTAGGGTCTATATACCTGTAGGGTCTGTATACCTGTAGGGTCTGTATACCTGTAGATTCTGTAAACCTGTAGGGTCTATATACCTGTAGAGTCTGTATACCGGTAGGGTCTGTATACCTGTAGGGTCTGTATACCTGTAGGGTCTATATACCTGTAGGGTCTGTATACCTGTAGGGTCTGTATATATGTAGGGTCTGTATACCTTTAGGGTCTGTATACCTGTAGGGTCTGTATACCTGTAAGGTCTGTATACCTGTAGATTCTGTATACCTTTAGGGTCTGTATACCTGTAAGGTCTGTATACCTGTAGGGTCTATATACCTGTAGGGTCTGTATACCTGTAGGGTCTATATACCTGTAGATTCTGTATACCTGTAAGGTCTGTATACCTGTACGGTCTGTATACCTGTAGGGTCTATATACCTGTAGGGTCTGTATACCTGTAGATTCTGTATACCTGTAAGGTCTGTATACCTGTAGGGTCTGTATACCTGTAGGGTCTGTATTCCTGTAGGGTTTATATACCTGTAGGGTCTGTATACCTGTAGGGTCTGTATACCTGTAAGGTCTGTATACCTGTAGGGTCTGTATACCTGTAGATTCTGTATACCTGTAGGGTCTGTATACCTGTAGATTCTGTATACCTTTAGGGTCTGTATACCTGTAGGGTCTGTATTCCTGTAGGGTCTATATACCTGTAGGGTCTGTATACCTGTAGGGTCTGTATACCTGTAGATTCTGTAAACCTGTAGGGTCTATATACCTGTAGAGTCTGTATACCGGTAGGGTCTGTATACCTGTAGGGTCTGTATACCTGTAGGGTCTATATACCTGTAGGGTCTGTATACCTGTAGGGTCTGTATATATGTAGGGTCTGTATACCTTTAGGGTCTGTATACCTGTAGGGTCTGTATACCTGTAGGGTCTGTATACCTGTAGGGTCTATATACCTGTAGGGTCTGTATACCTGTAGAGTCTGTATACCTGTAGATTCTGTATACCTGTAGGGTCTGTATACCTGTAGATTCTGTATACCTGTAGGGTCTATATACCTGTAGGGTCTGTATACCTGTAGGGTCTGTATACCTGTAGATTCTGTATACCTGTAGGGTCTATATACCTGTAGGGTCTGTATACCTGTAGATTCTGTATACCTGTAGGGTCTATATACCTGTAGGGTTTATATACCTGTAGGGTCTGCATACCTGTAGATTCTGTATACCTGTAGGGTCTATATACCTGTAGGGTCTGTATACCTGTAGGGTCTGTATACCTGTAGGGTCTATATACCTGTAGATTCTGTATACCTGTAGGGTCTATATACCTGTAGGGTCTGTATACCTGTAGATTCTGTATACCTGTAGGGTCTGTATACCTGTAGATTCTGTATACCTGTAGGGTCTATATACCTGTAGGGTCTGTATACCTGTAGATTCTGTATACCTGTAGGGTCTGTATACCTGTAGATTCTGTATACCTGTAGGGTCTGTATACCTGTAGATTCTGTATACCTGTAGGGTCTATATACCTGTAGATTTTGTATACCTGTAGGGTCTATATACCTGTAGATTCTGTATACCTGTAGGGTCTGTATACCTGTAGATTCTGTATACCTGTAGGGTCTGTATACTTGTAGATTCTGTATACCTGTAGGGTCTGTATACCTGTAGATTCTGTATACCTGTAGGTTCTGTATACCTGTAGGGTCTGTATACCTGTAGATTCTGTATACCTGTATGGTCTGTATACCTGTAGATTCTGTATACCTGTAGGGTCTGTATACCTGTAGATTCTGTATACCTGTAGGGTCTGTATACCTGTAGATTCTGTATACCTGTAGGGTCTATATACCTGTAGATTCTGTATACCTGTAGGGTCTATATACCTGTAGGGTCTGTATACCTGTAGATTCTGTATACCTGTAGGGTCTGTATACCTGTAGCTTCTGTATACCTGTAGGGTCTGTATACCTGTAGGGTCTGTATACCTGTAGATTCTGTATACCTGTAGGGTCTGTATACCTGTAGATTCTGTATACCTGTAGGGTCTATATACCTGTAGGGTCTGTATACCTGTAGGGTCTGTATACCTGTAGATTCTGTACACCTGTAGGGTCTGTATACCTGTAGGGTCTGTATACTTGTAGATTCTGTATACCTGTAGGGTCTATATACCTGTAGATTCTGTATACCTGTAGGGTTTATATACCTGTAGGGTCTGTATATCTGTAGATTCTGTATACCTGTAGGGTCTATATACCTGTAGGGTCTGTATACCTGTAGGGTCTGTATACCTGTACGGTCTATATACCTGTAGATTCTGTATAACTGTAGATTCTGTATACCTGTAGGGTCTGTATACCTGTAGATTCTGTGTACCTGTAGATTCTGTATACCTGTAGGGTCTATATACCTGTAGATTCTGTATACCTGTAGGGTCTATATACCTGTAGGGTCTGTATACCTGTAGATTCTGTATACCTGTAGGGTCTGTATACCTGTAGCTTCTGTATACCTGTAGGGTCTGTATACCTGTAGGGTCTGTATACCTGTAGATTCTGTATACCTGTAGGGTCTGTATACCTGTAGATTCTGTATACCTGTAGGGTCTATATACCTGTAGGGTCTGTATACCTGTAGGGTCTGTATACCTGTAGATTCTGTACACCTGTAGGGTCTGTATACCTGTAGGGTCTGTATACTTGTAGATTCTGTATACCTGTAGGGTCTATATACCTTTAGATTCTGTATACCTGTAGGGTCTATATACCTGTAGGGTCTGTATACCTGTAGATTCTGTATACCTGTAGGGTCTATATACCTGTAGGGTCTGTATACCTGTAGGGTCTGTATACCTTTACGGTCTATATACCTGTAGATTCTGTATACCTGTAGGGTCTATATACCTGTAGGGTCTGTATACCTGTAGATTCTGTATACCTGTAGGGTCTGTATACCTGTAGGGTCTATATACCTGTAGGGTCTGTATACCTGTAGGGTCTTTATACCTGTAGATTCTGTATACCTGTAGGGTCTATATGCCTGTAGATTCTGTATACCTGTAGGGTCTATATACCTGTAGGGTCTGTATACCTGTAGATTCTGTATACCTGTAGGGTCTATATACCTGTAGCTTCTGTATACCTGTAGGGTCTGTATACCTGTAGGGTCTGTATACCTGTAGATTCTGTATACCTGTAGGGTCTGTATACCTGTAGATTCTGTATACCTGTAGGGTCTGTATACCTGTAGGGTCTGTATACCTGTAGATTCTGTATACCTGTAGGGTCTGTATACCTGTAGGGTCTGTATACCTGTAGATTCTGTATACCTGTAGGGTCTGTATACTTGTAGGGTCTGTATACCTGTAGATTCTGTATACCTGTAGGGTCTGTATACCTGTAGGGTCTGTATACCTGTAGATTCTGTATACCTGTAGGGTCTGTATACCTGTAGATTCTGTATACCTGTAGATTCTGTATACCTGTAGGGTCTGTATACCTGTAGGGTCTATATACCTGTAGGGTCTGTATACCTGTAGATTCTGTATACCTGTAGATTCTGTATACCTGTAGGGTCTGTATACCTGTAGGGTCTATATACCTGTAGGGTCTGTATACCTGTAGATTCTGTATATCTGTAGGGTCTGTATACCTGTAGGGTCTGTATACCTGTAGGGTCTGTATACCTGTAGATTCTGTATATCTGTAGGGTCTGTATACCTGTAGGGTCTGTATACCTGTAGGGTCTGTATACCTGTAGATTCTGTATACCTGTAGGGTCTGTATACCTGTAGGGTCTGTACACCTGTAGGGTCTGTATACCTGTAGATTCTGTATACCTGTAGGGTCTGTATACCTGTAGGGTCTGTATACCTGTAGATTCTGTATACCTGTAGGGTCTGTATACCTGTAGGGTCTGTATACCTGTAGGGTCTGTACACCTGTAGGGTCTGTATACCTGTAGGGTCTGTATACCTGTAGGGTCTGTATACCTGTAGATTCTGTATACCTGTAAGGTCTGTATACCTGTACGGTCTGTATACCTGTAGGGTCTGTATACCTGTAGGGTCTGTATACCTGTAGGGTCTGTACACCTGTAGGGTCTGTATACCTGTAGATTCTGTATACCTGTAGGGTCTGTATACCTGTAGGGTCTGTATACCTGTAGATTCTGTATACCTGTAGATTCTGTATACCTGTAGGGTCTGTATACCTGTAGATTCTGTATACCTGTAGGGTCTGTATACCTGTAGGGTCTGTATACCTGTAGGGTCTGTATACTGTGACCATATCCCCTCTGTGATGCAGCCTAATTATAATTAATTATAGCCGTTTCACAGAGGGGAGGGGATATGGTCAGATTGGGGGGCTATGGGCCTGCACCCAGTGCTTAGAGCCAGGCCGGTGCACGGCAAAAGAACAGCGCCAAACGTGGGAACTGGGCAGCATGTAAAAAAAAAAAGGACTGCGCCACAGGAATCCCCGATTGCTTAATATAAAAAAAAGAAACAGTGATGTACCTGATTGTACCTTGGCTGTAAGGAATCAGTATGGTGTATGGCAGGTATCCGGGCTAAACCCAAAATATCAAGCATGCGTATAAGAGGCTGTACAGTACATTATTACAATGAGGTTTATGAGAACACAGTATAGGTGCAGACCGCCTCCCAGTACACTCCCAAATAACTGACCATTACTTCCCATGGAACAATAGCACCATCTAGTGGCGTATCACAAGTTTGCTGGAAGAAAATGGCCACAGTGTTTGTCTGTGAGTAGAAATTGTTGGGGTAACTTTCTCTTCTATTCAGACTCATTTTTACAGGTTATATTAGAATCCGGCAATAATTTGGAGCATTTCTCACAGTCTGAGCCAGTAGATGTCTGTATGAGAACCTGCGGCCAGTGAGAAGTGCCACGACGGGTAACACCTCGCTCCCCAGCAGGCGCATTGTTTGTGTCCCATGGGAAAGGTAAGTTCATCCCTTTATTGGGGTGACAGAAAAATCACCCTTAATAATGGCTGCACAATTCTGACCAGACCCACCAGGCTACGTCCCCCCTCTCCCTATCTGCTATTCTCTTACATCAGCCGTATCAGCCGATTAGGTACTGATCTACCCTCACAGAGGACATATCAGGTTTTATGTTAGTTGCTTGATTACATTTCAGACCAGGTTTAAAAGGAATCTGTCACTAGGTACACGATGCCTTAAATGAGGGCGGCATAAACTAGTGACAGAAATGCTGGACAGATCGGTGTATTACATCATTCTGCTCAGCCGTTCTCCTAATATGCAGGAAAATAGGATTCTTGCCACACCCCTCCCCCGCCCTCCAGCTGCTGATTGACAGGTGACTGCCTATACACAGCATGGACAGATAACTGCCAATCAGCAGCTGGTGGGCGGAGTTTTGTGCATCTCATTGATATCCAGGACTACCAAGCACACACACATAATGGAGAGGACTACATATTGTCCATGTTATTCAGGAGGAGATCTCTGGATCAGCTGCACAGAGCAATGTAAGTGATAAATCATCCTGCTCAGCTTCTCTGTCACTAGTTTATGTTACCCTGAGATGGTACGCCATAACCTGCTGACCCTGAGATGGTACGCCATAACCTGCTGACCCTGAGATGGTACGCCATAACCTGCTGACCCTGAGATAGGACGCCATAACCTGCTGACCCTGAGATGGTACGCCATAACCTGCTGACCCTGAGATGGTACGCCATAACCTGCTGACCCTGAGATGGTACGCCATAACCTGCTGACCCTGAGATAGGACGCCATAACCTGCTGACCCTGAGATAGGACCCCATACACCTGCTGACCCTGAGATAGGACGCCATAACCTGCTGACCCTGAGATGGTACGCCATAACCCTGCTGACCCTGAGATAGGACCCCATACACCTGCTGACCCTGAGATAGGACGCCATAACCTGCTGACCCTGAGATAGGACGCCATACACCTGCTGACCCTGAGATAGGACAGTATAACCCCGCTGACCCTGAGATGGTACGCCATAACCTGCTGACCCTGAGATAGGAGGCCATAACCTGCTGACCCTGAGATAGGACGCCATAACCTGCTGACCCTGAGATGGTACGCCATAACCTGCTGACCCTGAGATAGGAGGCCATACACCTGCTGACCCTAAGATAGGACGCCATAACCTGCTGACCCTGAGATGGTACGCCATAACCTGCTGACCCTGAGATAGGACGCCATACACCTGCTGACCCTGAGATGGTACGCCATAACCTGCTGACCCTGAGATAGGACAGTATAACCCTGCTGACCCTGAGATAGGACGCCATAACCTGCTGACAGTCTCTTTAGGTAAGTTCTAATGTTTATTGTTCTTTTAGTTAATGTGTCCTGGCAGTGATAAGTGTCATGACGGTGATATGTGTCCTAGAGGTGATATGTGTCATGGAGGTGATATGTGTCCTGGCTGTGATATGTGTCCGGGAGGTGATATGTGTCCTGGCTGTGATATGTGTCCTGGCTGTGATATGTGTCCTGGCTGTGATATGTGTCCTGGAGGTGATATGTGTCCTGGAGGTGATATGTGTCCTGGAGGTGATATGTGTCCTGGCTGTGATATGTGTCCTGGCTGTGATATGTGTCCTGGCTGTGATATGTGTCCGGGAGGTGATATGTGTCCTGGCTGTGATATGTGTCCTGGCTGTGATATGTGTCCTGGCTGTGATATGTGTCCTGGCTGTGATATGTGTCCGGGAGGTGATATGTGTCCTGGCTGTGATATGTGTCACGACGGTGATATGTGTCCTGGCCAGGGCCGATTCAAGGGTTTCTGCCGCCTGAGGCAAACCTCAGGCGGCCGCCCCGAGTGATAGCCGGCATCCCCCCGGAACAAACCCCCCCCCCCCCCGCCGCCGCCGCCGCCGCAGGAGCAGCCATCTACTCACCTGTCCCACGCCGCAGCCGGCCCGCGATCTCTGCTGTCTCCACATCCCGTCAGGTCCTGCGATGTCACCCTGCAGCTGTCACGGACCTCCCGGCTGTGGTGAGTGAGTGGGGTGATCGGGTCGCGCGGGGCGGTCCCGCGCGACCCGATCACCCCAGCGCGTCCCCCACCGACCCCGGCCACTCACCACAGCCTGGAGGTCCGTGACAGCTGCAGTGTGACATCGCGGGACCTGACGGGATGTGGAGAGCGCGGGCGACGGGACAGGTGAGCGGCCGCTGTCATTTTTGTTAAGTGATACTTAACAAAAATGACAGCAGGGGGGACATAATGCCGCCCCCCTGCCGGACCGCAAATTCTGCCGCCTGAGGCGGAAGGCTCATTCCGCCTCATGGCAGAAGCGGGCCTGGTCCTGGCAGTGATATGTGTCATGACGGTGATATGTGTCCTAGAGGTGATATGTGTCATGGAGGTGATATGTGTCCTGGCTGTGATATGTGTCCTGGAGGTGATATGTGTCCTGGCTGTGATATGTGTCCTGGCTGTGATATGTGTCCTGGCTGTGATATGTGTCCTGGCTGTGATATGTGTCATGGAGGTGATATGTGTCATGGAGGTGATATGTGTCCTGGCGGTGATATGTGTCCTGGCTGTGATATGTGTCCTGGCTGTGATATGTGTCCTGGCGGTGATATGTGTCCTGGAGGTGATATGTGTCCTGGAGGTGATATGTGTCCTGGCTGTGATATGTGTCCTGGAGGTGATATGTGTCCTGGAGGTGATATGTGTCCTGGCTGTGATATGTGTCCTGGCTGTGATATGTGTCCTGGAGGTGATATGTGTCCTGGCTGTGATATGTGTCCTGGAGGTGATATGTGTCCTGGCGGTGATATGTGTCCTGGCTGTGATATGTGTCCTGGCTGTGATATGTGTCCTGGAGGTGATATGTGTCCTGGAGGTGATATGTGTCCTGGCTGTGATATGTGTCCTGGAGGTGATATGTGTCATGGAGGTGATATGTGTCATAGTGGTTAGGTGATATGTGTCCCGTGGGTGATATGTGTCCTGGAGGTGATATGTGTCCTGGAGGTGATATGTGTCCTGGCGGTGATATGTGTCCTGGAGGTGATATGTGTCCTGGCTGTGATATGTGTCCTGGAGGTGATATGTGTCCTGGCTGTGATATGTGTCCTGGAGGTGATATGTGTCCTGGCTGTGATATGTGTCCTGGCTGTGATATGTGTCCTGGAGGTGATATGTGTCCTGGAGGTGATATGTTTCCTGGAGGTTATATGTGTCCTGGCTGTGATATGTGTCCTGGCTGTGATATGTGTCCTGGAGGTGATATGTGTCCTGGCTGTGATATGTGTCCTGGCTGTGATATGTGTCCTGGAGGTGATATGTGTCCTGGCTGTGATATGTGTCCTGGAGGTGATATGTGTCCCGGGGGTGATATGTGTCCTGGCTGTGATATGTGTCCTGGAGGTGATATGTGTCCTGGCTGTGATATGTGTCCTGGAGGTGATATGTGTCCTGGAGGTGATATGTGTCCTGAAGGTGATATGTGTCCTGGCGGTGATATGTGTCCTGGCTGTGATATGTGTCCTGGAGGTGATATGTGTCCTGGCTGTGATATGTGTCCTGGCTGTGATATGTGTCCTGGAGGTGATATGTGTCCTGGAGGTGATATGTGTCCTGGCTGTGATATGTGTCCTGGAGGTGATATGTGTCATGGAGGTGATATGTGTCATAGTGGTTAGGTGATATGTGTCCTGGGGGTGATATGTGTCCTGGAGGTGATATGTGTCCTGGAGGTGATATGTGTCCTGGCGGTGATATGTGTCCTGGAGGTGATATGTGTCCTGGCTGTGATATGTGTCCTGGAGGTGATATGTGTCCTGGCTGTGATATGTGTCCTGGAGGTGATATGTGTCCTGGAGGTGATATGTGTCATGGAGGTGATATGTGTCCTGGCTGTGATATGTGTCCTGGAGGTGATATGTGTCCTGGCTGTGATATGTGTCCTGGCTGTGATATGTGTCCTGGCTGTGATATGTGTCCTGGCTGTGATATGTGTCATGGAGGTGATATGTGTCATGGAGGTGATATGTGTCCTGGCGGTGATATGTGTCCTGGCTGTGATATGTGTCCTGGCTGTGATATGTGTCCTGGCGGTGATATGTGTCCTGGAGGTGATATGTGTCCTGGAGGTGATATGTGTCCTGGCTGTGATATGTGTCCTGGAGGTGATATGTGTCCTGGAGGTGATATGTGTCCTGGCTGTGATATGTGTCCTGGCTGTGATATGTGTCCTGGAGGTGATATGTGTCCTGGCTGTGATATGTGTCCTGGAGGTGATATGTGTCCTGGCGGTGATATGTGTCCTGGCTGTGATATGTGTCCTGGCTGTGATATGTGTCCTGGAGGTGATATGTGTCCTGGAGGTGATATGTGTCCTGGCTGTGATATGTGTCCTGGAGGTGATATGTGTCATGGAGGTGATATGTGTCATAGTGGTTAGGTGATATGTGTCCCGTGGGTGATATGTGTCCTGGAGGTGATATGTGTCCTGGAGGTGATATGTGTCCTGGCGGTGATATGTGTCCTGGAGGTGATATGTGTCCTGGCTGTGATATGTGTCCTGGAGGTGATATGTGTCCTGGCTGTGATATGTGTCCTGGAGGTGATATGTGTCCTGGCTGTGATATGTGTCCTGGCTGTGATATGTGTCCTGGAGGTGATATGTGTCCTGGAGGTGATATGTTTCCTGGAGGTTATATGTGTCCTGGCTGTGATATGTGTCCTGGCTGTGATATGTGTCCTGGAGGTGATATGTGTCCTGGCTGTGATATGTGTCCTGGAGGTGATATGTGTCCTGGCTGTGATATGTGTCCTGGAGGTGATATGTGTCCTGGCTGTGATATGTGTCCTGGAGGTGATATGTGTCCCGGGGGGTGATATGTGTCCTGGCTGTGATATGTGTCCTGGAGGTGATATGTGTCCTGGCTGTGATATGTGTCCTGGAGGTGATATGTGTCCTGGAGGTGATATGTGTCCTGAAGGTGATATGTGTCCTGGCGGTGATATGTGTCCTGGCTGTGATATGTGTCCTGGAGGTGATATGTGTCCTGGCTGTGATATGTGTCCTGGCTGTGATATGTGTCCTGGAGGTGATATGTGTCCTGGAGGTGATATGTGTCCTGGCTGTGATATGTGTCCTGGAGGTGATATGTGTCATGGAGGTGATATGTGTCATAGTGGTTAGGTGATATGTGTCCTGGAGGTGATATGTGTCCTGGAGGTGATATGTGTCCTGGAGGTGATATGTGTCCTGGCGGTGATATGTGTCCTGGAGGTGATATGTGTCCTGGCTGTGATATGTGTCCTGGAGGTGATATGTGTCCTGGCTGTGATATGTGTCCTGGAGGTGATATGTGTCCTGGAGGTGATATGTGTCCTGGCTGTGATATGTGTCCTGGAGTTGATATGTGTCCTGGAGGTGATATGTGTCCTGGAGGTGATATGTGTCCTGGCTGTGATATGTGTCCTGGCTGTGATATGTGTCCTGGAGGTGATATGTGTCCTGGAGGTGATATGTGTCCTGGAGGTTATATGTGTCCTGGCTGTGATATGTGTCCTGGCTGTGATATGTGTCCTGGAGGTGATATGTGTCCTGGCTGTGATATGTGTCCTGGCTGTGATATGTGTCCTGGAGGTGATATGTGTCCCGGGGGTGATATGTGTCCTGGCTGTGATATGTGTCCTGGAGGTGATATGTGTCCTGGAGGTGATATGTGTCCTGGAGGTGATATGTGTCCTGGAGGTGATATGTGTCCTGAAGGTGATATGTGTCCTGGCGGTGATATGTGTCCTGGCTGTGATATGTGTCCTGGAGGTGATATGTGTCCTGGAGGTGATATGTGTCCGGGAGGTGATATGTGTCCTGGAGGTGATATGTGTCCTGGCTGTGATATGTGTCCTGGAGGTGATATGTGTCATGGAGGTGATATGTGTCATAGTGGTTAGGTGATATGTGTCCTGGGGGTGATATGTGTCCTGGAGGTGATATGTGTCCTGGAGGTGATATGTGTCCTGGCGGTGATATGTGTCCTGGAGGTGATATGTGTCCTGGCTGTGATATGTGTCCTGGAGGTGATATGTGTCCTGGCTGTGATATGTGTCCTGGAGGTGATATGTGTCCTGGAGGTGATATGTGTCCTGGCTGTGATATGTGTCCTGGAGGTGATATGTGTCCTGGAGGTGATATGTGTCCTGGAGGTGATATGTGTCCTGGCTGTGATATGTGTCCTGGCTGTGATATGTGTCCTGGAGGTGATATGTGTCCTGGAGGTGATATGTGTCCTGGAGGTTATATGTGTCCTGGCTGTGATATGTGTCCTGGCTGTGATATGTGTCCTGGAGGTGATATGTGTCCTGGCTGTGATATGTGTCCTGGAGGTGATATGTGTCCTGGCTGTGATATGTGTCCTGGAGGTGATATGTGTCCTGGCTGTGATATGTGTCCTGGAGGTGATATGTGTCCCGGGGGTGATATGTGTCCTGGCTGTGATATGTGTCCTGGAGGTGATATGTGTCCTGGCTGTGATATGTGTCCTGGAGGTGATATGTGTCCTGGAGGTGATATGTGTCCTGGAGGTGATATGTGTCCTGGAGGTGATATGTGTCCTGGAGGTGATATGTGTCCTGGCGGTGATATGTGTCCTGGCTTTGATATGTGTCTTGGAGGTGATATGTGTCCTGGAGGTGATATGTGTCCCGGGGGTGATATGTGTCCTGGAGGTGATATGTGTCCTGAAGGTGATATGTGTCCTGGAGGTGATATGTGTCCTGGCGGTGATATGTGTCCTGGAGGTGATATGTGTCCTGGCTGTGATATGTGTCCTGGCTGTGATATGTGTCCTGGCTGTGATATGTGTCCTGGCGGTGATATGTGTCCTGGAGGTGATATGTGTCCTGGAGTTGATATGTGTCCTGGCTGTGATATGTGTCCTGGAGGTGATATGTGTTCTGGCTGTGATATGTGTCCTGGCTGTGATATGTGTCCTGGAGGTGATATGTGTCCTGGAGGTGATATGTGTCCTGGAGATGATATGTGTCCTGGAGGTGATATGTGTCCTGGCTGTGATATGTGTCCTGGAGGTGATATGTGTCCTGGAGGTGATATGTGTCCTGGCTGTGATATGTGTCCTGGAGGTGATATGTGTCCTGGCTGTGATATGTGTCCTGGCTGTGATATGTGTCCTGGCTGTGATATGTGTCCTGGAGGTGATATGTGTCCTGGCTGTGATATGTGTCCCGGGGGTGATATGTGTCCTGGAGGTGATATGTGTCCTGGAGGTGATATGTGTTCTGGCTGTGATATGTGTCCTGGCTGTGATATGTGTCCTGGAGGTGATATGTGTTCTGGCTGTGATATGTGTCCTGGCTGTGATATGTGTCCTGGAGGTGATATGTGTCCTGGAGGTGATATGTGTCCTGGAGGTGATATGTGTCCTGGCTGTGATATGTGTCCTGGCTGTGATATGTGTCCTGGAGGTGATATGTGTCCTGGCTGTGATATGTGTCCTGGAGGTGATATGTGTCCTCGCGGTGATATGTGTCCTGGAGGTGATGTGTGTCCTGAAGGTGATATGTGTCCTGGAGGTGATATGTGTCCTGGAGGTGATATGTGTTCTGGCTGTGATATGTGTCCTGGCTGTGATATGTGTCCTGGAGGTGATATGTGTCCTGGCTGTGATATGTGTCCTGGAGGTGATATGTGTCCTGGCTGTGATATGTTTCCTGGCTGTGATATGTGTCCTGGCGGTGATATGTGTCCTGGCTGTGATATGTGTCCTGGAGGTGATATGTGTCCTGGCTGTGATATGTGTCCTGGCGGTGATATGTGTCCTGGCTGTGATATGTGTCCTGGAGGTGATATGTGTCCTGGCTGTGATATGTGTCCTGGAGGTGATATGTGTCCTGGAGGTGATATGTGTCCTGGAGGTGATATGTGTCCTGAAGGTGATATGTGTCCTGAAGGTGATATGTGTCCTGGCGGTGATATGTGTCCTGGCTTTGATATGTGTCTTGGAGGTGATATGTGTCCTGGAGGTGATATGTGTCCCGGGGGTGATATGTGTCCTGGAGGTGATATGTGTCCTGGAGGTGATATGTGTCCTGGAGGTGATATGTGTCCTGGCGGTGATATGTGTCCTGGAGGTGATATGTGTCCTGGCTGTGATATGTGTCCTGGCTGTGATATGTGTGCTGGCTGTGATATGTGTCCTGGCGGTGATATGTGTCCTGGAGGTGATATGTGTCCTGGAGTTGATATGTGTCCTGGCTGTGATATGTGTCCTGGCTGTGATATGTGTCCTGGAGGTGATATGTGTTCTGGCTGTGATATGTGTCCTGGCTGTGATATGTGTCCTGGAGGTGATATGTGTCCTGGAGGTGATATGTGTCCTGGAGGTGATATGTGTCCTGGAGGTGATATGTGTCCTGGCTGTGATATGTGTCCTGGAGGTGATATGTGTCCTGGAGGTGATATGTGTCCTGGCTGTGATATGTGTCCTGGAGGTGATATGTGTCCTGGCTGTGATATGTGTCCTGGCTGTGATATGTGTCCTGGCTGTGATATGTGTCCTGGAGGTGATATGTGTCCTGGCTGTGATATGTGTCCCGGGGGTGATATGTGTCCCGGGGGTGATATGTGTCCTGGAGGTGATATGTGTTCTGGCTGTGATATGTGTCCTGGCTGTGATATGTGTCCTGGAGGTGATATGTGTTCTGGCTGTGATAGATATGTGTCCTGGCTGTGATATGTGTCCTGGAGGTGATATGTGTCCTGGAGGTGATATGTGTCCTGGCGGTGATATGTGTCCTGGAGGTGATATGTGTCCTGAAGGTGATATGTGTCCTGGAGGTGATATGTGTCCTGGAGGTGATATGTGTCCTGGCTGTGATATGTGTCCTGGCTGTGATATGTGTCCTGGCGGTGATATGTGTCCTGGCTGTGATATGTGTCCTGGAGGTGATATGTGTCCTGGCTGTGATATGTGTCCTGGAGGTGATATGTGTCCTGGCTGTGATATGTGTCCTGGAGGTGATATGTGTCCCGGGGGTGATATGTGTCCTGGCTGTGATATGTGTCCTGGAGGTGATATGTGTCCTGGCTGTGATATGTGTCCTGGAGGTGATATGTGTCCTGGAGGTGATATGTGTCCTGGAGGTGATATGTGTCCTGAAGGTGATATGTGTCCTGAAGGTGATATGTGTCCTGGCGGTGATATGTGTCCTGGCTTTGATATGTGTCTTGGAGGTGATATGTGTCCTGGAGGTGATATGTGTCCCGGGGGTGATATGTGTCCTGGAGGTGATATGTGTCCTGAAGGTGATATGTGTCCTGGAGGTGATATGTGTCCTGGCGGTGATATGTGTCCTGGAGGTGATATGTGTCCTGGCTGTGATATGTGTCCTGGCTGTGATATGTGTCCTGGCTGTGATATGTGTCCTGGCGGTGATATGTGTCCTGGAGGTGATATGTGTCCTGGAGTTGATATGTGTCCTGGCTGTGATATGTGTCCTGGAGGTGATATGTGTTCTGGCTGTGATATGTGTCCTGGCTGTGATATGTGTCCTGGAGGTGATATGTGTCCTGGAGGTGATATGTGTCCTGGAGATGATATGTGTCCTGGAGGTGATATGTGTCCTGGCTGTGATATGTGTCCTGGAGGTGATATGTGTCCTGGAGGTGATATGTGTCCTGGCTGTGATATGTGTCCTGGCTGTGATATGTGTCCTGGCTGTGATATGTGTCCTGGAGGTGATATGTGTCCTGGCTGTGATATGTGTCCCGGGGGTGATATGTGTCCCGGGGGTGATATGTGTCCTGGAGGTGATATGTGTTCTGGCTGTGATATGTGTCCTGGCTGTGATATGTGTCCTGGAGGTGATATGTGTTCTGGCTGTGATATGTGTCCTGGCTGTGATATGTGTCCTGGAGGTGATATGTGTCCTGGCTGTGATATGTGTCCTGGCTGTGATATGTGTCCTGGCTGTGATATGTGTCCTGGAGGTGATATGTGTCCTGGCTGTGATATGTGTCCCGGGGGTGATATGTGTCCCGGGGGTGATATGTGTCCTGGAGGTGATATGTGTTCTGGCTGTGATATGTGTCCTGGCTGTGATATGTGTCCTGGAGGTGATATGTGTTCTGGCTGTGATATGTGTCCTGGCTGTGATATGTGTCCTGGAGGTGATATGTGTCCTGGAGGTGATATGTGTCCTGGAGGTGATATGTGTCCTGGCTGTGATATGTGTCCTGGCTGTGATATGTGTCCTGGAGGTGATATGTGTCCTGGCTGTGATATGTGTCCTGGAGGTGATATGTGTCCTCGCGGTGATATGTGTCCTGGAGGTGATGTGTGTCCTGAAGGTGATATGTGTCCTGGAGGTGATATGTGTCCTGGAGGTGATATGTGTTCTGGCTGTGATATGTGTCCTGGCTGTGATATGTGTCCTGGAGGTGATATGTGTCCTGGCTGTGATATGTGTCCTGGAGGTGATATGTGTCCTGGCTGTGATATGTTTCCTGGCTGTGATATGTGTCCTGGCGGTGATATGTGTCCTGGCTGTGATATGTGTCCTGGAGGTGATATGTGTCCTGGCTGTGATATGTGTCCTGGCGGTGATATGTGTCCTGGCTGTGATATGTGTCCTGGAGGTGATATGTGTCCTGGCTGTGATATGTGTCCTGGAGGTGATATGTGTCCTGGCTGTGATATGTGTCCTGGAGGTGATATGTGTCCTGGAGGTGATATGTGTCCTGAAGGTGATATGTGTCCTGGCGGTGATATGTGTCCTGGCTTTGATATGTGTCTTGGAGGTGATATGTGTCCTGGAGGTGATATGTGTCCCGGGGGTGATATGTGTCCTGGAGGTGATATGTGTCCTGAAGGTGATATGTGTCCTGGAGGTGATATGTGTCCTGGCGGTGATATGTGTCCTGGAGGTGATATGTGTCCTGGCTGTGATATGTGTCCTGGCTGTGATATGTGTGCTGGCTGTGATATGTGTCCTGGCGGTGATATGTGTCCTGGAGGTGATATGTGTCCTGGAGTTGATATGTGTCCTGGCTGTGATATGTGTCCTGGCTGTGATATGTGTCCTGGAGGTGATATGTGTTCTGGCTGTGATATGTGTCCTGGCTGTGATATGTGTCCTGGAGGTGATATGTGTCCTGGAGGTGATATGTGTCCTGGAGGTGATATGTGTCCTGGAGGTGATATGTGTCCTGGCTGTGATATGTGTCCTGGAGGTGATATGTGTCCTGGAGGTGATATGTGTCCTGGCTGTGATATGTGTCCTGGAGGTGATATGTGTCCTGGCTGTGATATGTGTCCTGGCTGTGATATGTGTCCTGGCTGTGATATGTGTCCTGGAGGTGATATGTGTCCTGGCTGTGATATGTGTCCCGGGGGTGATATGTGTCCCGGGGGTGATATGTGTCCTGGAGGTGATATGTGTTCTGGCTGTGATATGTGTCCTGGCTGTGATATGTGTCCTGGAGGTGATATGTGTTCTGGCTGTGATAGATATGTGTCCTGGCTGTGATATGTGTCCTGGAGGTGATATGTGTCCTGGAGGTGATATGTGTCCTGGCGGTGATATGTGTCCTGGAGGTGATATGTGTCCTGAAGGTGATATGTGTCCTGGAGGTGATATGTGTCCTGGATGTGATATGTGTCCTGGCTGTGATATGTGTCCTGGCTGTGATATGTGTCCTGGCGGTGATATGTGTCCTGGCTGTGATATGTGTCCTGGAGGTGATATGTGTCCTGGCTGTGATATGTGTCCTGGAGGTGATATGTGTCCTGGCGGTGATATGTGTCCTGGCGGTGATATGTGTCCTGGCTGTGATATGTGTCCTGGAGGTGATATGTGTCCTGGAGGTGATATGTGTCCTGGAGGTGATATGTGTCCTGGAGGTGATTATGTGTCCTGGCTGTGATATGTGGTCCTGGCGGTGATATGTGTCCTGGCTGTGATATGTGTCCTGGAGGTGATATGTGTCCTGGCTGTGATATGTGTCCTGGAGGTGATATGTGTCCTGGAGGTGATATGTGTCCTGGCTGTGATATGTGTCCTGGCTGTGATATGTGTCCTGGCTGTGATATGTGTCCTGGCTGTGATATGTGTCCTGGCTGTGATATGTGTCCTGGAGGTGATATGTGTCCTGGAGGTGATATGTGTCCTGGAGGTGATATGTGTCCTGGCTGTGATATGTGTCCTGGCTGTGATATGTGTCCTGGAGGTGATATGTGTCCTGGAGGTGATATGTGTCCTGGAGGTGATATGTGTCCTGGAGGTGATATGTGTCCTGGCTGTGATATGTGTCCTGGAGGTGATATGTGTCCTGGCGGTGATATGTGTCCTGGCGGTGATATGTGTCCTGGCTGTGATATGTGTCCTGGAGGTGATATGTGTCCTGGAGGTGATATGTGTCCTGGAGGTGATATGTGTCCTGGAGGTGATATGTGTCCTGGCTGTGATATGTGTCCTGGCGGTGATATGTGTCCTGGCTGTGATATGTGTCCTGGAGGTGATATGTGTCCTGGCTGTGATATGTGTCCTGGAGGTGATATGTGTCCTGGAGGTGATATGTGTCCTGGCTGTGATATGTGTCCTGGCTGTGATATGTGTCCTGGCTGTGATATGTGTCCTGGCTGTGATATGTGTCCTGGCGGTGATATGTGTCCTGGCTGTGATATGTGTCCTGGAGGTGATATGTGTCCTGAAGGTGATATGTGTCCTGGAGGTGATATGTGTCCTGGAGGTGATATGTGTCCTGGCCTGCGGTGATATGTGTCTGGCGTGTGATATGTGTCCTGGAGGTGATATGTGTCCTTGGCTGTGATATGTGTCCTGGAGGTGATATGTGTCTGGAGGTGATATGTGTCCTGGCGGTGATATGTGTCCTGCTGTGATATGTGTCCTGGAGGTGATATGTGTCCTGGAGGTGATATGTGTCCTGGAGGTGATATGTTGCTTCCTGGCTGTGATATGTGGTGCCTGGAGGTGATATGTGTCCTGAGGTGATATGTGTCCTGGAGGGGATAGGTGTCCTGGCTGTGATATGTGTCCTGGAGGTGATATGTGTCCTGGAGGTGATATGTGTCCTGGAGGTGATATGTGTCCTGGCGGTGATATGTGTCCTGGCTGTGATATGTGTCCTGGAGGTGATATGTGTCCTGGAGGTGATATGTGTCCTGGAGGTGATATGTGTCCTGGCTGTGATATGTGTCCTGGAGGTGATATGTGTCCTGGAGGTGATATGTGTCCTGGAGGTGATATGTGTCCTGGAGGTGATATGTGTCCTGGCTGTGATATGTGTCCTGGAGGTGATATGTGTCCTGGAGGTGATATGTGTCCTGGAGGTGATATGTGTCCTGAAGGTGATATGTGTCCTGGAGGTGATATGTGTCCCGGGGGTGATATGTGTCCTGGAGGTGATATGTGTCCTGGCGGTGATATGTGTCCTGGCTGTGATATGTGTCCTGGAGGTGATATGTGTCCTGGCTGTGATATGTGTCCTGGAGGTGATATGTGTCCTGGCGGTGATATGTGTCCTGGCTGTGATATGTGTCCTGGAGGTGATATGTGTCCTGGCTGTGATATGTGTCCTGGAGGTGATATGTGTCCCGGGGGTGATATGTGTCCTGGAGGTGATATGTGTCCTGGAGGTGATATGTGTCCTGGAGGTGATATGTGTCCTGGGGGTGATATGTGTCCTGGCTGTGATATGTGTCCTGGAGGTGATATGTGTCCCGGGGGTGATATGTGTCATAGTGGTTAGGTGAGAATCATCCTTGTTCTCATGGACTGAGCTTTAGGTATAACTCTAACTCTGAGGAGCAGGTTGGCTCTGTATACCTTCCAGTGCAAACCCTATCAGTACATGTGTAGTATTATTGGCCTACTCCAGGGAGAAAATATTTTTTTCAATTCAGCTAGATTTGTAAGTCACTTCTATATAAAAATCTCCTGCCTTCCAGTACTTATCAGCTGCTGTATGCCCTGCAAAAAGTGGTGTGTTCTCTAGTATTCCAGTACTTATCAGCTGCTGTATGTCCTGCAAAAAAGTGGTGTATTCTCTCGTCTTCCAGTACTTATCAGTTGCTGTATGCCCTGCAGGGTGTGGCGTATTCTTTCCAGTCTGACACAGTGCTCTCTGCTGCCACCTCTGTCCATGTCAGGAACTGTCCAGAGCAGGAGAGGTTTTCTATGGGGATTTGCTGCTGCTCTGGACAGTTCCTGATATGGACAGCAGAGAGGATTGGAGAGGATACACAAATTCCTGCAGGACATACAGCAGCTGATAAGTACTGGACGACTGGAGATTTTTTTTTATAGAAGTAAACTACAAATCTATTTAACTTTCTGGAACCAGTTGATTTGAACAAAAAAATTTTTGTGAACAACCTCTTCAGCAGCAAACCGCAGTAATCCGGGTACTGTGTACACAAGCAGAATTGCACAGGAACTTCCTGTATTTTTCTTTTACTATTTGAACCATAAAAGCTTTATTAACAACACAAAGAGCAGAGTAGCAGTGAGCCCCGTCAGGCTGTGTACAGGTTGTTATTGCTGCGTGGCTGGGAGGGCGGAGCGGCAGGCGGCGGCGGACCGCAGCTGTGTGTACAATCTACTACTGGATCTGACCCGAAGTTGTTGTCTGTCACGTGGTGACGTAAAGCGGGAGGCGGGGCTCGGGTGTCCTGGTATGTGCGTGACGTCACGGCGTTCACCTCCCCACGTAGAGCCTGTGGTGCTGGCCTGAAACGTCACCGCCGTCAGCTCCCCCAGCAGAAGGATGCAGCCTCCGGGCCCTGCCCCGCACCCCAGCAGCAACCCGGGGGACTTCACCTTCGTGTCATCCACCGAGGCGGAAGGTGAGGCCGGTCTGCGGGGTCTCCTGCCCTAACCCCCCGGGGCTGCCATACACTGCCGGCTGCAGGTCACATAGAGACCCGGGGTATACAGTCAGCTGTGTGTGATGGATAGTGTGCTGTGTGTGATGGATAGTGTGCTGTGTGTGATGGATAGTGTGCTGTGTGTGATGGATAGTGTGCTGTGTGTGATGGATAGTGTGCTGTGTGTGATGGATAGTGTGCTGTGTGTGATGGATAGTGTGCTGTGTGTGATGGATAGTGTGCTGTGTGTGATGGATAGTGTGCTGTGTGTGATGGATAGTGTGCTGTGTGTGATGGATAGTGTGCTGTGTGTGATGGATAGTGTGCTGTGTGTGATGGATAGTGTGCTGTGTAACAACGGACTGTACGCCGCTGTGTGTGTGTGTAACAACGGACTGTACGCCGCTGTGTGTGTGTGTGTGTAACAACGGACTGTACGCTGCTGTGTGTGTGTGTGTGTAACAACGGACTGTACGCCGCTGTGTGTGTAACAACGGACTGTACGCCGCTGTGTGTGTAACAACGGACCGTACGCCGCTGTGTGTGTGTGTGTAACAACGGACCGTACGCCGCTGTGTGTGTGTGTGTGTAACAACGGACCGTACGCCGCTGTGTGTGTGTGTGTGTAACAACGGACTGTACGCTGCTGTGTGTGTGTGTGTGTAACAACGGACTGTACGCCGCTGTGTGTGTGTGTGTGTGTGTAACAACGGACCGTACGCCGCTGTGTGTGTGTGTAACATCGGACTGTACGCCGCTGTGTGTGTGTGTGTGTGTGTGTAACAACGGACCGTACGCCGCTGTGTGTGTGTGTAACATCGGACCGTACGCCGCTGTGTGTGTGTGTGTGTAACAACGGACCGTACGCCGCTGTGTGTGTGTGTGTGTGTGTGTGTGTAACAACGGACTGTACGCCTCTGTGTGTGTAACAACGGACCGTACGCGTCCGTGTGTGTGTCCGAGTGTGACATAAACTGCCCTGTCACTGTGAGGAGGAGGTGGGGGGCACCACAGGCGCCCCCCCCTTCCTGTCACAGGCCCCCTCTATGTCACAGGCCCCCTCTATGTCACAGGCCCCCTCTATGTCACAGCCCCCCTCCTCTGTCACAGCCCCCCTCCTCTGTCACAGCCCCCCTCCTCTGTCACAGCCCCCCTCCTCTGTCACAGCCCCCCTCCTCTGTCACAGGCCGCCCCCCCCCCTCCTCTGTCACAGCCCCCCTCCTCTGTCACAGCCCCCCTCCTCTGTCACAGCCCCCCTCCTCTGTCACAGCCCCCCTCCTCTGTCACAGCCCCCCCCCTCTGTCACAGCCCCCCCCCCTCTGTCACAGCCCCCCCCCCCTCTGTCACAGCCCCCCTCCTCTGTCACAGCCCCCCTCCTCTGTCACAGCCCCCCTCCTCTGTCACAGCCCCCCTCCTCTGTCACAGCCCCCCTCCTCTGTCACAGCCCCCCCCCCCTCTGTCACAGCCCCCACTCTCTGTCACAGCCCCCACTCTCTGTCACAGCCCCCACTCTCTGTCACAGCCCCCACTCTCTGTTACGGCCGCCCCCCCCTCTGTCACAGGCCGCCCCCCCCTCTATGTCACAGGCCGCCCCCCCCACTCTCTGTCACAGGCCGCCCCCCCCCCCCTCTCTATGTCACAGGCCGCCCCCCCCCCTCTCTATGTCACAGGCCGCCCCCCCCCTCTCTATGTCACAGGCCGCCCCCACCACATCGTGACCTCTGTCCCTACAATGTTCTCTCTGTTTTCTCCCTGTGCTGCTGTTGTCACCACTGACGTCAGGAGACGGATCTGTTATGGTTTCTGTTTGTCTGAGTTTCCTGGTGTCCGACTGTTGGCGCTTACATGTTATATCATCCACCCTGAGCCGTATCCCGTATATAATCATGTGATACATGTAATATTCGGCTGGTGCCCTGGGAAGCTCTGTATACACGCACCGATCATAGAGATGGGGCGCCTGTGTACAGACTGGATCGGGCTGCTATACTGTGTATAAACCCACCTGCTGTACATGTATGGTGACCAGGTGTCATATAAGAATGGCGCAGACCCGGCAGCTAAGACCACCTCATACCTGGCGATGGCCGGCCGTGTTCTGCTGCCGATACCTGCCAGTACTGACAGATATTGGGGGTCACGCTGATGTCAATCATTTAAAGGTGACCTGCCAGCACAAATACTTTCAGACCAGCGGCAGCGTCGACTCCTAATCCAGACGTTCGGGTATCCATGGTAACAGATGGCAGAAATGCTCACAACATCCATTGGGTTACATTGGAGGTCCCCCGTAACTCCGTCAGGCGTGGTGCGTTACCGAGGATACCCGGATTCATCAAAAAGATTCTTTCAAATCAACCAGTGCCAGAAAGTTCCTGAGATTTGTAATTTACTTTTATATAAAAAAAATCTCAAATATTCCAGTACTTATCAGCTGCTGTATGTCCCGAATAAAATACACTACTTCCTGCAGGACATACAGCAGCTGATAAGTACTGGAAGACTGGAGATTTTTTAATAGAAGTAATGTACAAATCTCTGTCACTTTCCAGTTGATTTGACAGAAAATATTTTTTGTGAACTGCCCCTTTAAACGGACTGCAAAAGCTGATAGTGACCCCGGCCTAAATGAAATCCTGTTTGATGGCTGCACTAGGGTGAGAATGAAGCAGGAAGCAGTTGGCTCCGTTCCCTGTGTAGTGGCCGCCCTGGTGTACTGCAGCCTTGGCTCCCATTGACCTTAGCAGGAGCAGAGCCTGTGCGCTGCTACAGAGGGAGCCGACCGCTTCAGACCTCCTTCTCCGTGCAGGATATGGAGAGTGATTGTCTCTGCTGAGCGGCCGAGTGCGGCATGGAATCCTAAGAGGAAACAAAGCAGCACCTTGTATGTGTTTCCCGGTGTTGTGACCACAGGACCTAATAGTTGTCGGCTTTGTATACAGATGTCAGAGCATGACTCCCTGGGGTAACCTCTGCCTTCTCAGCGGGCAGCTGCAGGGAGGCAGCAGGGAACCCCGGGGAGGGCAGCTGCAGGGAGGCAGCAGGGCACCCCGGGGCGGGCAGCTGCAGGGAGGCAGCAGGGCACCCCGAGGAGGGCAGCTGCAGGGAGGCAGCAGGGCACCCCGAGGAGGGCAGCTGCAGGGAGGCAGCAGGGCACCCCGGGGAGGGCAGCTGCAGGGAGGCAGCGGGGCACCCCGGGGAGGGCAGCTGCAGGGAGGCAGCGGGGCACCCCGAGGAGGGCAGCTGCAGGGAGGCAGCGGGGCACCCCGGGGAGGGCAGCTGCAGGGAGGCAGCAGGTCACCCCGGGGAGGGCAGCTGCAGGGAGGCAGCAGGGCACCCCGGGGAGGGCAGCTGCAGGGAGGCAGCAGGGCACCCCGGGGAGGGCAGCTGTCATTATAACGCAGCCTGACCTGCCGCACACAGCTTAGTCACTCTGGGCAGGTATTTTATGACACCATTACCTTCCCGGACCCTGGGGGGTGGGGGGGTGGGGGGGGAGAGCGTATAAATATGTAACGTATGAGCAAACAACATAAACAAGCAGTAAACATCAGGTAACTGAGTAATAGACGGGTACAGAAGCAGAGAGGACTGGTCTGCATAGTGTATACATATTAGAAGGCTATATACACTGATCAGCCATAACAACAAAACATCCTGCCTAAGGCTATGTTCACACAATGTATATTTTCATAAAACCACGGCCGTTGTACAACTGCCGTGATTATTACAAGAATATATTTAACCTTTGCTTCTATGGGATCCCGGCCAGAGTGTATACACATAGCACATATATAGATACACATAGTATACGCTCCAGCCGGGATCCCTAGCGGAGCCGCAAACCACTGACATGTCAGTTTTTAGCGGCCGCAGGAAATCCTGTCAGTGCTCACTATGGAGCGAGCGGATCCGGCTGTGGGGCGTTCTGATGCGGTGGTGCACAGATGCGCCTGCATCAGAACTCTGCGGCCATAAAGATCATCTGTCCGGTACTGCAGTGATGATCTTTTCAGAGACTCTTATGACGTGTGAACATAGCCTAATACTGTGTCGGTCCCCATCAAATGCAGCTCAATAAAGTTGTGGGGTCCACAAGACCTCTGAGGGTGCTCAGATGTTTACATTGTGCGCATGCTGCTGCTGCCAGTTACTAGCACATGGACATGCAAGAAGAGCGCACTTAGGGCCCTATAACATGGAGCAATGATCTGCTGAATCAGACTGATTTGTCAGATCCTCATTCCGTGTAGTAAAGACAACGATCAGCTGATGACATTGATCATCGCTTGATCGTGTCTTTAGGTCATGACCTAAAATCATCGGGCACTGACCGTGCATTACTACATGTAATAGTGATGCGGGACCAACGGCTGCGGTGTCCAATGTACGTGATCATGTCACATCCTTTGGGTCACCTTAGAATGTCAGACTCTTGGTTAGTGTAGTGTGGTTTTTTTGTTTGTTTTTTACTCCAATGCACACCTGTGCGAATATCATTTTGCTTGCCCATATTTCCTGCTTCCATCGCAAGCAAGGGCTGGGATTTATAACTTGGCTTTTGCATGCAGGAGGAATACCCCTGGGCTTTTAGAGCTCTATCTTAGTGGTCGAGGGCCCAATCTGTAACGGCAGGGTATGCATGAAAGGGCATGCAGACTGAGAAGCCCTATAGAACCACGCACCTTGTTTAACCTGGACTAAAAAAAGGGTTAATCAAGGTAAGCAACATAACAAAACGGCCTGGTTAAGTTGAAACACGATTGCAGATGTGATTTTCCTAATGATTCCCTGTGATTCCCCCCCCCCCCCCCCCCACAAAAATTATAAATGCTAATCAATAAATATGTATGATAAATGATGTGGTACCCCAAAAGTGTAACAATTACAGCCACTCCCGACAAAAGAAGTAAAGTGTCCCCATAGGCTCTTACATTTTCCATGAAACCTGTTTTTATTATGCAGAAACACCAATATGTAAAACATTTTATCTGATATCATTGTGTTTGCATGTTTTTGTGTGTGTGTGTTTTTTTTTTTTGCCTCTTTCTTTAATCTCTTTTTGTCTTCTCTTCATTCTCCATAGACCTCAGTGGCTCCATCGCTGCTCCGGATGTGAAGTTAAACCTTGGTGGAGATTTTACAAGAGAATCGACGGCCACAACGTTTCTTCGACAGAGAGGATACGGGTGGTTGCTAGAAGTCGAGGAGAATGACCCGGAAGATAATAAGCCCCTCTTGTAAGTCTTTGTAGGTTGTAATTGTGTTGGATCCGCTATGTCTATTATACCGCTATAACCTGTACTGTACCCAAAGCAGAACTCTCTAGCTCCTCAGCAGGTAAAATGCTTTACAAGAGTGTGACCTGCGTTAGTGTGTGTCTGCCCACCCAGTGACCGGCACCGCGGCTGACACGTTTATGGTTTTTATTTTCTGTTTTGCAGGGAGGAGCTGGACATAGACCTCAAAGATATTTACTATAAAATACGCTGTGTTCTTATGCCAATGCCGTCCCTCGGATTCAACAGACAAGTAGTACGAGACAACCCCGACTTCTGGGGGCCGCTTGCTGTTGTTCTCTTCTTTTCAATGATCTCCCTGTATGGACAATTCAGGGTAAGTATTATGTCTTCATATACAATAAAGAATAGATACAGCTATAAGGAACTGACAAGTAGGTTCAGGGGGATCGGCTGCTGCCAGAGGGGTGTGACGCTTCTGACGGACACTGAGGGCCCTATTACACTGGACGATTATTGTTCTAAAAATCATTAGATTTTCCCCTATGAGAGTATGGAGGGCTATATGTAGCCTTTAGCAGTTTGTATTGTTTGTACGCTCTTCATTATTATCCCAGTTATGTAGTGTTTCTTACCAGCTTAATGTTAGTTTTCACATTGCTCTCACCCCATATTTCACCCTCCCCCCTCCTTTCTTTGAAGAAGGGAACATAAGGTGCTATATTTATAAAAAAAACAAACACATCCTTAAAAAGATACTCCAGAGAATTGGTGTCAGAAAGTTATATAGATTTGTAATTTAATTTTATTAGAAGTTCTCCAGTCTGCGAGTACAATCACCATAGAAACTTCTCCTGCTATAGATTTGGGCCCTTCTGAAGATGTATGGGCAGTCAAGGGGTTAACTGTTAAAGGGAATGTGTCACATTTTTTATTTTATTTTATTATTAAATGTAACTTCGCAAAATAAGTGTATCAATTAACTTTATTTTTATTTTTGCATGTGGCATCACTATTTTAAAACAGTGTGATGCCTGCACAGGGGGCTGCCATGTTTATAGTGTCTGTGTGTGACGTCATTTCACGACACACACACACAGACACTATACGGCACCTCTAAAGCATTGAAGTGAACCGACGGAGTCTATCTGTTTCACTTACAATGCACCTCCGACACTGTGTACTGCTCGTGTGCAGTACACAGCCTAATTCCAATGTGGGAGGGTGTAGGTGCCATTTTTTTAGAAGCCGGGCACTGATTTGAGCAGCAGCTACTACCCGATCTAGTAACCGACCTGCCAGAGGTGACTGCGGAGAGTGTGGGCAGCAGTTGGGCTGAGCCCTGCCGTCCTCCCTGCTCCTGGCTCTGCAGAGCGCTGGTCTCAGGAAAGTTTCTCACTGAGGGGCGGGGAGGCTGCAGCCCGGAGCCGTGCACACTCCTCTGCCTAGCAGCGCCCGCAGCTCCCTCACTACTGGGGCAGGAGGACAGACAGACGGACAGCAGGGGGGAGGAGGACGCTGGAGCCCAAGCCGCAGGACAGTGACATCTGTGTGAGCCCTCATACATGATAGAAGAGCAGGCACACTGGGGCTGACTATTTCTGAGCGTCACAGAGACGGTTACACACCACATATCTTTTTCCCGCTCTGGGTCCCGTCCCGCACATTTTCCTACTAGCTCACAGCCAGAACAGAGGTCGGAGGTCATCACTGCAGGAGTGATAAGTGTAATGTTCTGCTGGTAACACTTGCCGTACAGACAGGGCAGAAGTTACATCTCCGGCTCCTGCAGTGATAACCCCCGACCTGTGTTCTCACTGCTCCTCACAGGACGGGACTCAGTACGGAGGTCAGAAGGAATGCTTGATGTTTAACCCTGTCTGTACAGCTTGTCTGCAGGACACTACCAGGGGTGGATGTGAGAGCAGGACACTACCAGGGGGTGGGTGGGAGAGCAGGACACTACCAGGGGTGGGTGGGAGAGCAGGACACTACCAGGGGGTGGATGTGAGAGCAGGACACTACCAGGGGGTGGGTGGGAGAGCAGGACACTACCAGGGGGTGGGTGGGAGAGCAGGACACTACCAGGGGGTGGGTGGGAGAGCAGGACACTACCAGGGGGTGGGTGGGAGAGCAGGACACTACCAGGGGGTGGGTGGGAGAGCAGGACACTACCAGGGGGTGGGTGGGAGAGCAGGACACTACCAGGGGGTGGGTGGGAGAGCAGGACACTACCAGGGGGTGGGTGGGAGAGCAGGACACTACCAGGGGGTGGGTGGGAGAGCAGGACACTACCAGGGGGTGGGTGGGAGAGCAGGACACTACCAGGGGGTGGGTGGGAGAGCAGGACACTACCAGGGGGTGGGTGGGAGAGCAGGACACTACCAGGGGGTGGGTGGGAGAGCAGGACACTACCAGGGGGTGGGTGGGAGAGCAGGACACTATCAGGGGTGGGTAATTGCCAACACAGGCATAGCTACACCCCTTCAACTGGATATAACTGGGAGCCCATCAAGCCGCAAGTGATGTTCTGCAGCAGCTGAGATGTAGTATGAGGTTCTGCAGCAGCTGAGGTGTAGTATGAGGTTCTGCAGCAGTTGAGGTGTATGATGAGGTTCTGCAGGAGATGTACTATGAGGTTCTGCAGGAGCTGAGATGTAGTATGAGGTTCAGCAGCAGCTATTGGCACCCAGCAGGTGAGTCAGGGTCAGCAAATGTTCAGGGTGCGGGAGTGTGCAGGGTCTTGGGTCTGTGGTCATGTGCGCAAGAGCAGTGAATGGTGGCAATTGCCAATTTTTTAAACAGCCGCTGATCCTGCTTCAGAGGACAGAGTGGCAGGTCCAAGGGTAGTGGTGGAGCATCAGGAGCAGCTGCCAGGAGAATAGCCCATCTGTATGAGCTGCCTGTATGAGTGCATGTATGATCTGCCTTTATGAGAGTGCATGTATGAGTTGCCTGTATGATCTGCCTTTATGAGAGTGCATGTACGATCTGTCTGTATGAGAGTGCATGTACGATCTGTCTGTATGAGAGTGCATGTACGATCTGTCTGTATGAGAGTGCATGTATGAGTTGCCTGTATGATCTGTCTGTATGAGAGTGCATGTATGAGTTGCCTGTATGATCTGTCTGTATGAGAGTGCATGTATGAGTTGCCTGTATGATCTGTCTGTATGAGAGTGCATGTATGAGTTGCCTGTATGATCTGTCTGTATGAGAGTGCCTGTGCGAGCTGCCTGGATGAGAGTGCATGTGCGAGCTGCCTGGATGAGAGTGCCTGTGCGAGCTGCCTGGATGAGAGTGCCGGTGCGAGCTGCCTGGATGAGAGTGCATTAAGGATAAGCAAATGTGCAGCAGTAGGGAAATGCTTCGCTATGCTCGACCGTCGGCCGGCTGCATTTGAGCTCCACTCCGGGTGTTTGGAAAAGCTGGATACAGTCCTTGGAGAAGTTCCCCAGAGCTGTACCCAGATTCTCCAGACACCTGGAGCGGAGCTTAAATGCAGCCGGCTAATCATAGCAAAGGGTTTCACTACTGCTGCACATTTGCTTCTCCCAAGTGTACAGGAATAAGCTGTCTGTATAACAATACTAATGTGCATGCGGGGGATGGGCAGTGAGAAGTGCGGGAGGTGAGTGTAAGCAGGCACGCTGTATGTGGTTCTGCAGCAGGTTGAGGTGTATTATCGGCTAGGGACATGCTGCTTGTATGTGTACTGCTGTGCAGACAACAACAAAATGGCGCTGCCCAACAGTACACATAATAGCACCTTTCCCCTCTTTATTCCCTTGTGAAAAGAGGAGGGAGGTGATGATGTCACGGAAGTTGAGCAGGGACCGCCTCTTTTTTTCAGCAGCCGGATTTCAGGTTATTTTTACCAGCAGTTTCCTGCTGGAGCTCCCCTAGTGGCCATCACTGGGAAATATGAAAAACTAGATCATTAAAGGACAAGTGCCATGAAAACCTTTTTCCCAGTAATTGAAGCACATTACAAAGTTATATAACTGTGTAATGTGCTTCAATCACCTATCTGCCTCCCTTCCCTGTCTTTTCCCCCCTCCACCCCCCACCAGGAAGTGTCCTGACTCACACAGACCTGATTACTGTCGTCACTGTCACCAAGCTCTTCTCTCAGCTCCTTCTCCTGTTACACCAGCCTCCCCCCTCCCCTGCCTTGTCAGGTGACAGGCTTGCTCAGCTCCCATTGGCTGAACAACTGCAAGCCATCACTTGTCACATCTCACTTGCTTATCTTCCCTCAGACTGACTCCGGCACATAGGCAGCTCCCCCCTCCCCTCATACCCTCTCTCCCCCTCCCCTCATACCCTCTCTCCCCCTCCCCTCATACCCTCTCTCCCCCCTCCCCTCATACCCTCTCTCCTGCTGCTGTGGACTCAGTGAAGGAGTCATGTCACTAGAGAAGATAAGCTGAGCAAGCAGAGTCACCTGACAAGGAGGGGGAGTCTGGTGTAACAGGAGCTAGAGCAGCCCTCCTGCTGATGACTCATCCTCACAAGAAGGAGCTGCCTGGTGACGGTGACCACAGTAATCAGGTCTGTGTGAGTCAGGACACTTCCTGGTGGGGGATGGAGGGGGGAAAAAGGTGAAGCACATTACAGAGTTATATAACTTTGTAATGTGCTTCAATTACTGGGAAAAAGTTTTTCATGGCACTTGTCCTTTAATTTTTCATATTTCCTTATATGTAAAAAAAATTAAAAATACATATAAATTAGCAAAATTTTACTTTTGCGACACATTCCCTTTAAGTCTGCTTGTCCTTTTCTGACCTGTAGTTGGGTTAGGTTTGGGTGTACACTCGAGCTTCTCCCTGGTATAACCCCTGTGTGAATGGGAGCTGATGTGTTGGGGGCTGTCCAGCGTTCCGTGCAGTTAGATGTAAAAATATAGGTAGGCACTGGCACATATACTCCGGCCCACGCTCACTTCCACCTCTGCTGTGACTCCTCTTCTGTCTTCTGTCATTTTATGCTGGAACCAACGCGCTTAAATGCATTCTCTATGGAAGCGTGTGGGTTCCGGCATACAATCACAGGACAGAGAAGAGGAGTCACAGTGGAAGTGAGCGTGCGCCAGATTTGAACAGCGTCGCGGGACACCGATCAGCTGCGATGAGTATATGTGCCAGCACCTGGTGGGGGGGGGCAATAATGTTTTTTGGGGAACTGCTTTTTTTAATTTGGTAAAATGTTTTTCCAGACTCCCAGGCTGTATACAAATCTATATATGTATTTATTGTGTAGGTTGTGTCCTGGATCATTACAATCTGGATATTTGGATCGCTTACCATCTTCCTACTGGCACGAGTCCTCGGTGGTGAAGTGAGTCCATTCTTATGTTTCTGTGCCACTATATGTCTTACATTATGGGGAGCTGAGTCAGTGGTCTTTCCCTTCTCTCCATCAAAGAAGATGAATGTTTCACATAGATATATAGTTGTTTAGTTAGTACGGCTGAAAAAAGACATGTCCATCAAGTTCAACCAAGGAGGGGATGGCTGAGGGGTAGATTCTATATATATGCATCTATGTCACATGATCATACATTGGTTGGGTATAGTTGCTGTATACATGTAGGATCTGCATATGTTATTATTCCTAATGATTCTATTTCTTATTTCCGCACCATATTAATGTCATTGTTGCTTTGATTTGAATAGATGCAAGTTGTAATATCATTTGCAGAGTTTGGTGTGAGCAATGGCCTACGCTCTGGTCTCCATTCATGCCATCTTTCTTGTCTCTCTAGGTGTCTTATGGACAGGTGCTTGGGGTTATAGGATACTCCTTACTTCCGTTAATTGTTATTGTCCCTGCACTTATAGTTGTTGGATCCTTTGAAATTGTCTCTACAGTAATCAAGGTAAGATGGCTGGAAAGGAAAAGCCAAGCACATCCTTCTTCTTTTTTTGTAGTTTTCCATCCCCCACACCTAGTGGACAGTATTATAGATGTTCTCTGAGCCTGGGCACTGTATCCTCTGGTCTGGACAGTATGTAGCCCAGTGCTTTTACTCTTTGATTTTAGCAGCCGATGGGTTTCTGAGCACACAGACCTCTACTGACCCTGACATGTTACTCTAAATATAAAAAAAAAGCTGTGACCCATCAAACATGTCAAGACATAAATCTGCCCAAAAAGTTGTGTTTGCTAAAATTTAAACACAAGCAGCATTTTAAAGGGGTATTCCCCTCAAAACTTTTATTAGCTAGTTAAATCTAGAAGCATACTTACCAGCATTGTGTAATATGCTTCTATTTCCGTTTTTGCACCGTTCCTCCACTTGCCAAGCTGTTTCTTCCTCTCAGTTGACGCAATCAGCTCCTCTCCAGATCCACTCCGACACCGCTCTTCTTCTTTTACTCCCTCCGGCCGAGACGGGGACACGTGATGCATGGGCAGGGCAGCAAACCAATGAGAGCTAACCCAGCCAATAGGAAGCCACAGAATGATCATGTGACCTCTGAAACCTCTTCAACAGCATCTGAGAAGATTCAGCTTTCTCCCATTGAGCATCACAGCCCTGTCCCTCAGCCCCCGTCACACATGTATCAGCCGACACCATCTTCCCCTGGCCCACCGCAACATGGCCCTCCCCCTCCCTCACACAGACAAGTGTCCAGCAGCCCCTCACAGTGCTGGCTCTCCTCTCATCACCCTCCGTGCAGCCCCTCCCTCACACAGACAAGTGTCCAGCAGCCCCTCACAGTGCTGGCTCTCCTCTCATCACCCTCCGTGCAGCCCCTCCCTCACATAGACAAGTGTCCAGCAGCCCCTCACAGTGCTGGCTCTCCTCTCATCACCCTCCGTGCAGCCCCTCCCTCACACAGACAAGTGTCCAGCAGCCCCTCACAGTGCTGGCTCTCCTCTCATCACCCTCCGTGCAGCCCCTCCCTCACACAGACAAGTGTCCAGCAGCCCTCACAGTGCTGGCTCTCCTCTCATCACCCTCCGTGCAGCCCCTCCCTCACACAGACAAGTGTCCAGCAGCCCCTCACAGTGCTGGCTCTCCTCTCATCACCCTCCGTGCAGCCCCTCCCTCACACAGACAAGTGTCCAGCAGCCCCTCACAGTGCTGGCTCTCCTCTCAGCACCCTCCGTGCAGCCCCTCCCTCACACAGACAAGTGTCCAGCAGCCCCTCACAGTGCTGGCTCTCCTCTCATCACCCTCCGTGCAGCCCCTCCCTCACACAGACAAGTGTCGGCATGGAGGGTGATGAGGGGAGAGCCAGCACAGTGAGGGGCTGCTGGACACTTGTCTGTGTGTGTGTGTGTGGGGGGGGGGGATGCTGATCAGAGGAGACCAGCATACAGTGAGGGGCCGGCGGCTGGGAGGAGATGATGCCAACTGATAACATTTGTCCAGGATGGGGGGCTGCTAAAAGAAGATGCTGCTGCCAATGCTGGGGTTGTGCAGGATAGGGTTTTCTTTTACTATTGTGAAGATCCTCTGTTTACTTTCCAATATGCTGCATGTGAGCTGGGGGCGGTACACATGTGGACCAATGACTGCACTGCAATGCATGATAGGAAATGTAGTTTCCAGGGCAGTGCCATGTTAGCTGTACACTACTATTCAGAGAAAAGTTCAAAAACAAGAACGGCTGCACACAGAGAGGCGTGAGACGGCTCAAATTACTCAGAAGAAGGTGGTGAGTATGACTGGCAAGGTTATTTAGCATTACATTTTTTTTGCTCCTGAGGGGAATACCCCTTTAACCCCTTCTAGACAGAGCCCTTTGATGCACAAAAGTCCGGGTCAAATTAATGCATTAATGCATGTTCCTCCCTGTCTTCTAAGAGCCATAGCGCTTTTATTTTTCCACCTACAGGGCTGGTTGGGGTCATGTTTTGTGCCATGATCTCTACTTTTTAATAATATCATATTGGTGTAACAGAAAAATTTTGATCGCTTTTTATTAATTTTTTTTCAGAAATTTTTTTTTTTTTGTTTTTGGCGTTCACCGCGCAGTAACAATAATGTAATATCTTAATAGATCGGACAATTCCACACGCCACAATATATAATATGTTTGTTTTATTTTTTTAAATATTTTTATTTTTATAATGGACAAGAGGGTATATTAAACTTTTATTGGGAGGGGGTTTATAAGGTTTTTTTTTTTTTTTTAATACTTTAAAAAACTTTTTTTTACTACCCTTTTTTCTCCCACTTGTTTTCACTGTAAATTATACAATTATTAGATTGCATGTACTGATCTATGCTATGACATAGATCAGTGTTATCGGCGATCTGTGCATAGAGCCTGTCTGAGAGCAGACTATACACAGATCGCCGATCCAACAGCACTGAGGTAAGAAGCTTACCCCCACCTGTCGGCACATGCGATCGGGACCGATCACTCAGTGACAAATGCTTTTTTTATTTATGTCAATCACCGTGCGGGATCAATAATGGTTTATTTTAATCATTCTGACAATTCTGCAGACGGTGATATCAAACATGTTGTATGTTTTTATTTAAAAAGGGGGAGGGGTGATGCAAAATTTTATTAGGGAAGATTTTTCTTGTACTTTTTAAGTTCCCCTAAGGGGAATATAATAATATACAACCATTAAATTATCTATACTGATCATTGCTACGTCGCTGCATCAGTTAGGTCAGTGCTCTGTTACTTAGGTCTGGTCGAGGCAGACTCGATCAACAGAGACACATGGCTGCCACAGAAGTATAGCCCTCCGATTGGCACCCACGATTTTTGTTGCAGGGGTGATGATCGGACCCCTGACAGGTCAGGAACCTGTCGGGTCACTCTCTGCATTCAATATTGATTGCGGCATGCACAGGGTATAACTCCGGGGATCAGACTGAAGTAGTAGTAGTAGGCAGGTGTAACACAGCAGACACCCACCCTGTATAGTGTGAGATCAGCTCCTCAGCCTGCTCTATATGCCGCCATCATATTAGTGGTCATCACGAGGTTTAAGCAAAAACTCTGTGTGTGGGGTGCTGACCACCAACGATGCCCCACATCTATACAACGCCATCACCTTTTAGTAAGTTGAGCTTTCAATGTTCAGATACCGTGTGATGTCACCATAAGAACGAGAGAGAAGCTGCGTGACTCTGTTCCTCATTGTTACACTCTGAAGTGTCTCTCTGTGAAGCGTCTCATTATCTTTTGAATTGTTAAATTGCTTTGTGTTAAATTGTGGGTTTTATTCCAGTACAAATGAGTGCGCTTGTCTTTTTCAGCTCTTTGGAGTCTTCTGGGCGGCTTACAGCGCAGCATCATTATTAGTCGGAGAAGAGTTCAAGACAAAAAAGCCACTTCTTATTTACCCCATTTTTCTATTGTACATTTATTTTCTATCTTTGTACACCGGAGTGTGAGGACCAATCAGATGCTGGATTCATGTGGTACAGTGGTGATGCTGGATGGGGCGGTGAGAGGGGTCTCCCTCCCAAACCTTTGGTGTGTATTATGCCTATGTGTATATATTAAACCCAGGGCTCTCGTCAGGGGGCTTGTTCTTTATGGCAATATGGTGCAAGCCTATCTGACGTAGAAAGGATCTACAAAGCAATTAAAGTTCTAACTTTTTTATGATGTTAGCATTTACTTGTCTTACATTGAAACTAAAAGAAACTTTGGTAAAAAGCAGCGATTGATGGATCTCCCCCCACGTTGTGTATATAGCACATGACTGTTACCAGATCTGCAACACTTGGCGCCCCTCATGTCTGTGCATAGAAACAAACTTCTCATAGTCATTAATCTTCTCTCTGGGATGATCGTCTTACAAGGGGAACATCACTTCTGATTGGTCTGTACATAAACTTTTAGAATGGACATCCTGTACACTGCTTAGGGTCGGGGTATTTTAAATGACTTGTCAGCCAATGACTTTGTCTACAATTCTTACACGTTGTAGAGACAGAAGTTACAAGGTTTACACCACCCGAGTTCTTTTAGGCCATGTTCACACACAGTATTTCTGCTCAGTATTTTGCAACCAAAACCAGGAGTGGATTGAAAACACAGTAAGGCTCTGCTCAAAGACTGTTGAAATTGAGGTGAAGGCCGTCATTTAATAGCAGATAACGGACGTTGTTTTAAAAGAACAGCAATTATTTACCATTAAATAGTGGCCATCCATCAACAGTGTGGGAACATAGCCGTCCTGTGGTTTGGTTGCAAAATACTGAGCAGAAATCCTGTGTGGCAACATAACCTTAATGTGTAACCATTCAGACAAGATGGTCTGAAAATATACAAGGCTCCTTAGTAATTCGGAATGTTTCTGGGTGTCGGACACAAAGATCCGACAGTAAGCTGCAGTTATGGTGGATTTCAAATCATTCACCAATTTTAAGTGTCTTGATTTGGCTGGGATTTTAATTTTTATTTTTTTATATACATATTGTGATGTATTAATATGGCGGTCTATTGACCCTGTAAGTGATCGCTTCGACTTAGTCGGCACCGGTCACTTTGGAGCCGAGTTTTAGTTTCATTTTTACAGCTTCTTCTTCCCTCTTGTGTTTAAACTTTCCAATTTCCTGAGATAAGAAGTTGATTTTTCCCTTTTTATAAGAAAGGAAATCATATAGTGCTGCTGAAAAAAAACAAAAAAAAAAACTCCCTAGAATAAAGTGCAATTGTGCGGGACGGTGTACTTTTTGGTGGTTAATTATTTTTTTTATTTCCGATTATTCTGTAGATATGGTAAATAAATATTTATGAATGTTGATTTCCGCTAATGTAACAGTTATCGATGTGATACTCATCATTTCTTTAATTGCTGTTACATATAAAACTTTTTTATAGATTTAATTTCTGACTCAATACAGAAAAATAAACTGCAGAGAATAAACGTCTTTGGTCTCTTGCGGCTAATTTTATTGTGCATAAAAGCAAATATTGTTGTAAGATTAACGGCCATATCAAACGCTGGATATTACCCCCTCGATTGACCAGGAGGGAGAACAGGTGAAGTATTAACTGTTTGGGCAAACGTCAGCCGTCGGCCAATGATTTTAGGTCTGGGTCTAAAGAAACGATTAGCCAATGAGCGTTAAATCGGCTGATCGTTGTCTCTGTTACACGGAGCGATAATCAGTCTGACTTGGCCGATTATCGCTCAGTGTGATAGGGCCCTAAATGAATGTTTAATTTTCAACGTGTCTTTCAGTTTTCCATGTCAGCTGATCGTTGCCTTTTAACCTGACCTATTACACCAAACGATTATCGGACAGTAATCGGCCAAGTACAGCTAATAAGTCTTTGGTGTAATAGTGTCCTGAGTCAGCAGTCCCTTACAGTCAGTGTTTGAGAACTGACGCCAGGTTTAGAGCAGAGAGCTTACATATGTTAGATGCTTCCAAAAAGGCTGTCAGCAAGAACTGGTTAGATCTGCTCCATAAAAAGAAAAAGACCCTGCTAGTACTAAGCCTAGATTACTGTTCTCTTTTAAATTGAATTCTATGTTTCAAACGATTTGGCGAATTGTTTGCAAAAATTGTCTCCTTAGGCTAGGTTCACACTGCGTTTTCAGCATCCGTTTAACGCATCCGTTTTTTGCAAAAACCGCATGAAAAACGGATTGCAAAAAACGGATTCATTTGTGTGCATCCGTTTTTCCATTGACTTCCATTATAAAAAAAAAACGGATCAGTTTTGACGGACCAAAACGGACAAAAAAACGTTGCTGACCCTATTTTTCTGGACGTTAAAAAAAAACGGATCCGTTAAACGGATGCTGAAAACGCAGTGTGAACCTAGCCTTAGGGTACAAACACACACACCGTATACAAAGCGTATTTACTGCTCAGATACGCAGCAGATACGCAGCAGATTAGATCTAAATAACTGAACACGGCATCAAGTCTTCACCATCAAATCTGCTGCATATACGGTGTGTGTGTTTGTACCCTAAGGGTGCGTTTACACAGAGATTTATCTGACAGATTTTGGAAGCCAAAGCCAGGAATGAATTTGTAGAGGATATATCCCAGTCTTTCCTTTATGACCTGATCCCTGTTTATAGTCTGTTTCTGGCTTTGGCTTCAAAGATCTGTTAGATAAATCTGTGTAAACGCACCATTATAGAAAGTGATCCCAATGCTTTGTGAGACACCTGGTGACATTTAGGTGAAGCCAGAACCTCAAAGATATTTTAAAACCATATGCGGCAAGGAATGAAAGATGAGGCACTCATTGATCCGTATCAAATTCGTAACTTTATTTCACCACTTGTTACATCAGGTGCTATGGACGCGGTCAGGTGAGTGAACAGGCGACAACGAAACAGGCTCACCTCACCGTTCACTCACCTGACCGCGTCCATAGCACCTGATGTAACAAGTGGTGAAATAAAGTTACGAATTTGATACGGATCAATAAGTGCCTCATCTTTCATTCCTTGCCGCATATGGTTTTGAAGTAAGTCACTATGAACTTTTGATGATGAGTACCATAGGATCCGAAGGGTGGACTATTGGCGGATCACGCTACGCACGTACTGAGATGTGTAGTGCCGAGGTGCCTGTTGTTTGGATGTATTGTCAAAGATATTATGGTCACAAGTAAATTCAGGAGTAACAACCCCCTGTCCTGATTGGCTAGGGGAAGGGGAAACTTCCAGTGTGGAGATTGTCCTCAGTGTACAGATTTCCTCCCCAATAAGATCATTAAAGTGAGACTATCAGCAGGTGAGACGAGTCTAACCTGCTGCCAAGTGACTATTAGGGTACAAACCCACACACCGTATATGCAGCGTATTTACTACTGCGATACGCAGCAAATACGCAGCAGATTAGATCTAAATAACTGAACACAGCATCAAATCTGCTGCGTATTTGCTGCGTATACGGTGTGTGGGTTTATACCCTTACACAGGAGAGGCTGAGGAGGAAGGGATGTCTCTAATAGTGTGTCACTTATAGTGGGTCCCTTACAGCGGGTCTCTTATAGTTTGTCTCCTCTTCATCCTCACCGCTGTTCTTGTGCGATTAGTCATTTTCTCCACAGTCTGGGGAGACCATTAGGAGCATTGCCCTCCCCCCAGCACCGATCCACCCCCAGTGGGCCTGCTCCTCTCTAATGATAATGAATGGAGCGAACCGGTTCAGGACTATGGGGGTGGACAGTAGAGTAAACTACAGTGGAGCTGGTAAGTGCAGGGGGGGCTGCGGGGGAGATGTCCGGGTGATCGCTAGATCGACCGGGCAGCCCATAGAAGATAGCAGCGGCCTGTTGCCGGTGCTCCTGTTCCAACATGTTGAAAGACAAACAACGATCAGCTGACAAGAGACAAGATAATAATAAGCTTGTGTTGCAAAAAGTAGCAAAGTGCATATTAGTGACTAACACCCAGAGAGAGCCTGGCCTGGGCTAGTTCACAAAAAATAAAAAATCTTTCAAATAAATTGGTGTCAGAAAGTATGCCACAGCATTTCACAAAAGCGATTACACCCCAACCCCCCCGCCACCCCTCTAGACACCAGGGATGGAGAACAGGCAATTTAAATGCAGCTGTCAGATTTTACAGCTGCATTTAAATGGCTAATTAGCGGAGCGCTGCTGATAGCAGCTGGGAGTCGCACACTGCAGAGAGGGCACGCGCCATGAGCCCTCTCTGATTCCCACTAACCAGGGGCATGACAAGTATACTGGGCATGTGGGTTATCCAGAGCTACAAAAACATGGCCACTGTTCCAGAGACAGCACCACTCTTGTCTCCAGGTCAGGTGAGGTTTGCAATTTAAGGGATTATCCAGCGCTACAAAAACATGACCACTCTCCCCCTACTGTTGTCTCCAGTTTGGGTGGGGTTTTGAAAGTAAATGGAGCTTAATTGCAAACCGCACCTGAACTGGAGACAACAGTAGGGGGAAAAGTGGCCATGTTTTTGTAGCATTGGATAACCCCTTTAAGCTCCATTCACATCAATGGAACCGAGTTAGAAAACCTGCAGCCAACCTGGAGACAAGAGAGGGTCTGTCTCTGGAAGAAACCAGACATGTTTTTGTAGCGCTTGATAACCCTTTTAAAAATGTACTTCTTCGTGTTCATGTGAGATGAAGTAGCAGGGTGTTGTACAAATTAACACCACAAGGTGGCAGCATGTTACGGTTTATGAATAGAGAAAAATCTGAGTATATATATATCCAGCTGTAAAGGCCAAACACATTCTACATGATCATTTTAATACTGAATAATTGCTCTGTCTACATTATGAACATTAAGGGAAAATAAATGGTAATAGATTGTAAGCCCTCGCGGGCCGGCTCCTCTCTCCCTATGTAATACCTGGCGGGCCGGGTCCTCTCTCCCTATGTAATACCTGGCAGGCAGGCTCCTCTCTCCCTATGTAATACCTCGCGGGCCGGGTCCTCTCTCCCTATGTAATCCCTGGCGGGCAGGCTCCTCTCTCCTTATGTAATCCCTGGCGGGCAGGGTCCTCTCTCCCTATGTAATACCTGGCGGGCAGGCTCCTCTCTCCCTATGTAATACCTGGCGGGCAGGCTCCTCTCTCCCTATGTAATACCTCGCGGGCCGGGTCCTCTCTCCCTATGTAATACCTGGTGGGCAGGCTCCTCTCTCCCTATGTAATACCTGGCGGGCAGGCTCCTCTCTCCCTATGTAAGGCCTGGCGGCAGGCTCCTCTCTCCCTATGTAATCCCTGGTGGGCAGGCTCCTCTCTCCCTATGTAATACCTGGCGGGCAGGCTCCTCTCTCCCTATGTAATACCTGGCGGGCAGGCTCCTCTCTCCCTATGTAATACCTCGCGGGCCGGGTCCTCTCTCCCTATGTAATCCCTGGGGGGCAGGCTCCTCTCTCCCTATGTAATACCTGGCGGGCAGGCTCCTCTCTCCCTATGTAAGGCCTGGCGGCAGGCTCCTCTCTCCCTATGTAATCCCTGGTGGGCAGGCTCCTCTCTCCCAATGTAATACCTGGCGGGCAGGCTCCTCTCTCCCTATGTAATACCTGGCGGGCAGGCTCCTCTCTCCCTATGTAATACCTGGCGGGCAGGGTCCTCTCTCCCTATGTAATACCTGGCGGGCAGGCTCCCCTCTCCCTATGTAATACCTGGCGGGCAGGCTCCTCTCTCCCTATGTAATACCTGGCGGGCAGGCTCCTCTCTCCCTATGTAATACCTGGTGGGCAGGCTCCTCTCTCCCTATGTAATACCTGGCGGGCAGGCTCCTCTCTCCCTATGTAATACCTGGCGGGCAGGGTCCTCTCTCCCTATGTAATACCTTGCGGGCAGGCTCCTCTCTCCCTATGTAAGGCCTGGCGGGCAGGCTCCTCTCTCCCTATGTAATACCTGGCAGGCAGGCTCCTCTCTCCCTATGTAATACCTGTTGGGCAGGCTCCTCTCTCCCTATGTAATACCTGGCGGGCAGGCTCCTCTCTCCCTATGTAAGCCCTGGCGGGCAGGCTCCTCTCTCCCTATGTAATACCTGGCGGGCAGGCTCCTCTCTCCCTATGTAATAGCTGGCGGGCAGGCTCCTCTCTCCCTATGTAATACCTGGCGGGCAGGCTCCTCTCTCCCTATGTAATACCTGGCGGGCAGGCTCCTCTCTCCCTATGTAATACCTGGCGGGCAGGCTCCTCTCCCCCTATGTAATACCTGGCGGGCAGGCTCCTCTCTCCCTATGTAATACCTGGCGGGCAGGCTCCTCTCTCCCTATGTAATACCTGGCGGGCAGGCTCCTCTCTCCCTATGTAATACCTGGCGGGCAGGCTCCTCTTTCCCTATGTAATACCTGGCGGGCAGGCTCCTCTCTCCCTATGTAATACCTGGCGGGCAGGCTCCTCTCTCCCTATGTAATACCTGGCAGGCAGGCTCCTCTCTCCCTATGCAATACCTGGCGGGCAGGCTCCTCTCTCCCTATGCAATACCTGGCGGGCAGGCTCCTCTCTCCCTATGCAATACCTGGCGGGCAGGCTCCTCTCTCCCTATGTAATACCTGGCGGGCAGGCTCCTCTCTCCCTATGTAATACCTGGCAGGCAGGCTCCTCTCTCCCTATGCAATACCTGGCGGGCAGGCTCCTCTCTCCCTATGCAATACCTGGCGGGCAGGCTCCTCTCTCCCTATGTAATACCTGGTGGGCAGGCTCCTCCCTCCCTATGTAATACCTGGTGGGCAGGCTCCTCTCTCCCTATGTAACCCCTGGTGGGCAGGCTCCTCTCTCCCTATGTAAGGCCTGGCAGGCAGGCTCCTCTCTCCCTATGTAATACCTGGTGGGCAGGCTCCTCTTCCCCATGTAACGGTCTGCCATTTGCCTTCATGTAATGTGTTTTGACCTCGTGTTGTTTCTGCTCGTTTCCCCTATCTATTGTATAGCGCTCTCCGCTCTGGAATTAAGGGCGCTCTATAATTAAATAAATAATAATAATAGGATGAACAGGAGAACTGATTCATTTTCATGGGGAAGACCTGCGTCAAGGTGTCAATGTGCCCCCCCCCCCCCAGGTTGTAAACTAATGACTGATAGAAGAGGTCAGGGCTGCAAAGGTCATATATCCAGGAATACCATGAAATACGGGACTACTGGTCCAAGTAAGTGGCATCAGATGAGGATACAGGTTATTGTGGGCATGCTGCGGGAGGAGACCCCCAGTCACTGCCCCTGGTTCAGCTTGCTGTGGTGGGTGAGGTGCAACAGAGAGCGATGTAGACAGTACACAGGTAGGGACACAGGTAGGGACACAGCGGTGCCAACAGGGATTGAGGGCAGGACAGGATATGTCAAAGGTATCACCCAGGATTCCTGTAGACTACTCTGGAACAATCCGGATCTGGACTAGTCTACAGGGATCCTGGGTGATATCTTTGACATTACTTGATATTATATATTGTTGTTTGGGTGCATGTCAGGGCCGGACTGGCCATAGGGCACTTCTGGCAAATGCCAGAAAGGCCGATGGTCTCCGGGGGCCGGTCCCGTGCTCCTCCTGACCCGGCGACTCGTTTCCCCTACCGTAGGGAAAAGTAGTCACCGGGCCAGGAGGAAGACGTGACCGGCCCACAGCGCTCCACCTGGCCCCTGTATGATGCGCGGCTGGCGGGGTTGTGGCGTTGCGCGCATCATAGAACTCCCTGTGCGGCTGTATCTTCCGGTACAGGAGCGCACAGTGGAGACGCTCCTGTGTTGGAAGTCCCAGGGAGCTCTATGATGCGCGCGCTGCCCGGGGATAGAACGCCACAACCCCGGCAGCCGCGCATCATACAGGGGCCAGACCAGGAGGAGGGAGGAGCGCGATATTAGGTCAGTTGGTTTCTTTCTTTTTCTTTTTTTTTTTTCTATTTGCTTTGGGGGGGGGGGGAGGAGAGGGGGCCATCTATAAAGGAGGGGAACAGGGGAACATTTATAAAGGGGGGAAGAGAGGGCCATCTATAAAGGGGGGAAGAGAGGGGGCCATCTATTAAGGGGGGGAGAGAGAGAGGGGGCCATGTATAAGTGGGGAAGGGGAAGAAGGGGGCCATCTATAAGGGGGGGAGAGGGGTCCATCTTTAAGAGGGGCCATTTATAAGAGGGAGGGAGAGGGGGCCATCTATAAGGGGGGGGGGAGGAAGAGAGGGGACCATCTATAAAGGGGAGGGGGGAGAGAGGGGGCCATCTATAAAGGGGAGGGGGGAGAGAGAGGGAGCCATCTATAAGGGGGGGGGGAGGGGGGCATCTATAGGGGTGGGACAACATAGGGGGAGAGGGGGCCATCTATAAGAGGGGGGGAGGGGGGCATCTATGGGGGGGGACAACATAGGGGGAGAGGGGGCCATCTATAAGGGGGGGACAACATAGGGGGAGAGGGGGTCTATAAGGGGACAACATGGGGGAGGGGGGTTAAGGGGGCCATCTATAAGGGGGGACAACATAGGGGGAGAGGGGGCCATTTTTAAGGGGGAAAACATAGGGGGAGAGGGGGCCTATAAGGGGACAACATAGGGGAGAGGGGGCCATCTATAAGGGGGGCAACATAGGGGGAGAGGGGGTCGATAAGGGGGCAACATGGGGGAGGGGGGTTAAGGGGGCAATCTATAAGGGGACAACATAGGGGGAGAGGGGCCTATAAGTGGGGGGGGCAGCATAGGGGGGCATTTATAAGTGGGACAACACAGGGGGCCTTCTATGGTGGGGTATGCATAAGGGGCAACATGGGGGGACAACATAGGTGGCCATCTATAAGGGGGACAACACAGGGGGGCATCTATAAGGGGGATAACAAAGGGGGGCATGTATAAATGGGAAAACACAGGGGCCATCTATAATGGGGACTACACAGGGGGGGAGTAGATAATAGGGCATGCATAGAGGGGGCATATACTATAGTGGGCTACACAGAGGGGCCATCTATAAGGAGGGGCTACAGAGAGGAGGGCCATATACTATAGGGGATGCACAGAAGTTGTCATCTACTATAGGGGATTACACAGAGGAGGGGCTCTCAAGTAGATGCACATGGAGCCATCTATATGGAAGGCTTAACAAGTGGCCACCTATATGGTGGCTACATAGAGGGGGGGCAAATACTATAGGGGATACACAGAGGGGGACCATTTATAAGGTGGCTACATAGAGAGGGGCATATACTATTAGGGGGTCACATAAAGTCAGCCTACCCACTAAATGAGGGTGTAAAGGGGCCAATACAGATGTGCAGTATAGAGATGGAGATGGTGACAGAGTGAGGAGCCTAATATGTCTGTCTGGCAGATTCTGTGGATTCGTGGCTCGGAGAAGTTCTCATAATGGCCCAGGATGGATGGAGAAGAAGATGAAAAGGAAACAACTCCGATCAGAGAAGACGTCCCCTGTGAGTCACCTGATGTAGCTGCAATGTAATGTATATGGTGTACAGAACCTGTGTGGAACTGGGTCTACCTCTATAAGGCTGGGTTCACACACAGTATATTTCAGGCAGTATTTGGTCCTCATAGCAACCAAAACCAGGAGTGCATTGAAAACACAGAAAGGCTCTGTTCACACAATGTTGTAATTGAGTGGATGGCCGCCATATAACAGTAAATAACGGCCGTTGTATTGAAATAATGGCAGTTATTTACCGGAAGTGTGGTGCGCTATACATACCTGTCACGTGCCGACTCGTCTCCGATCTTCAGCCAGTGACGTCTTCTTCGGCCAGCTCCGACTGTTCCGAATGCCGGCCGCCCTCTGCGGCGTCATCCGATGCTCAGCTGCGATTGGCTGAGCATAACTGTGCTCAGCCAATCGCGGCTGAGCACTGTTGTGACGCGGCGGAGGGGTGACGGGCGGCAGCGACTCGGCCGTCCGTCCGAAGATGACGTTTGGCACAAGATGGCGGACGGCCCTCGACACGGATCAGGTAATGTATAGCGCACCACACTTCCGGGTACACGGGTGGGGGTGGTGGGACACGGGGAACGGGGCGATTCACAGACATAACATACATTACAAAGTTGTATAACTTTGTAATGTGTGTTATTCTGTGAATAATTTCTGAGCGCCGCACTACCCCTTTAACCCTTTGAGGACCATGACCAAAATGACCCAGTGGACCGCGCAAATTTTGATCTTAGTGTTTTTTCGTTTTTCCCTCCTCCCCTTCTAAGAGCTCCAGCACTCTCAGTTTTCTATCTACAGGCCATGTGGGGGCTTATTTGTTACAGGAATAGTTGTACTGTGTAATGGCGTCATTCATTTTACCATAACATGTATGATGGAATCCCAAATATATTATGTATGAGGGAACCCCAAATATAACATGTATGATGGAACCCCAAATATATTATGTATGATGGAACCCCAAATATATCATGTATGATGGAACCCCAAATATATCATGTATGATGGAACCCCAAATATGTATGATGGAACCCCAAATATATCATGTATGATGGAACCCCAAATATATTATGTATGATGGAACCCCAAATATATTATGTATGATGTAACCCCAAATATATTATGTATGATGGAACCCCAAATATATTATTTATGATGGAACCCCAAATATATTATGTATGAGGGAACCCCCCAAATATATTATGTATGATGGAACCCCAAATATATCATGTATGATGGAACCCCAAATATGTATGATGGAACCCCAAATATATCATGTATGATGGAACCCCAAATATATTATGTATGATGGAACCCCAAATATATTATGTATGATGTAACCCCAAATATATTATGTATGATGGAACCCCAAATATATTATTTATGATGGAACCCCAAATATATTATGTATGAAGATATAAATTGGTGAAATCGTAAAAAAGAGCAATATGGTAACGTTTGGGGGGTTCCTGTGTCTACGTAATGCACTATATGGTAAAAGCGACATGATACCATTACTCTATAGGTCAGTCTGAACACAACCATATGCAGGTTACACAGATTCTCTAATGTTATATATTTTTTTAAATGAAATCCTTTTTTTTGGCAATTAATTATAAATAAAATGGGACTATTGTGACGCTTATAACGGTTTTTTTTTTATAAATTCTTTATTTAGTAGCCACATTTTCCGACAAAGAAAAGCTGAACAATCAGGGATAAACACACCCCGAGACAGAGAGTTGCAAAAAAAGGCGAAACATTTGGACAAGAGAGACATATGAAAATGCACACAGTAGAACAGGTCGGTACAATTTAACACTCATGCCATATCGGACGAGGAAGTACAGTGTCCACCTGTTCTATGAGTTATTGTGATGGCCCGGTGGCTACCCCCAACCGTCAACCCCTTCGTCCTTTTCAACTAAAGGACCAGAAAGAGGAACTCCCAGCAAAAGACGCTGAGGTTCAGAAGGCAGGGAGAGGGTGGGGGAAAAACAGAGGAGTGGGGAAAAGTGAAGAAGGGTAGAGGACAGTGGAGGAGGGGGGCGAGAGAGCCACAGGAGAGACCGGGGGGGGGGGGGGGGGCGGGTAGAAGAAGGGCGAGGGAAGGCAGAAGCTACGGAAGAAAGAGAAGGGAAGAGGAGAGGAAGGAGAGAAGAAAGAAGATAAAAAAAAAAAAAAAAGGGGGGGGGGGGGGGAGGGGGGGGGGCGGGGGTAAAGAGGGAGTAGAGGGGATAGTAGGGAAGGTCTGAGGGCAATGTCCAGGCCCAGGTGCCCCAACTGTCGCAGGCCCGCAAGCACTCAGAGTGATATCTAAATCCCTCCAGCGCTCTGGGAGGGGTCTGAGCACAGCAAGGTTGCATATTCAGCCGTATCCTGGAACTCCATCCAGGCTAGCCACGTACCCGTAAAACGAGCGTTCTGGTCGTGCAGCACCGCAGTCAGGTCCTCCATTCTCATAAGTTCGTTCACCTTAGAGATCCAGAGAGAAACAGGTGGGGGGACTGTGCGTTTCCAGTATAGAGGGACGCACGAACGAGCCACCATTACCAGGAAGCGTAGCAGGGAGCGCCTGTATTTTTTCGTGGACAGCTCAGTGTGGTGAAGAAGAAACAGGGCAGGCGAGAGGTCCACCGAGGGGCCAATGACCCGCCGGATGGTCTCCCTAACCCTGTCCCAGAAAGCTGCGAGCGCCGGGCAGGACCAAAACACATGCAGGTGGGTACCCTCCGCAGTCCCACATCTCCAACACATCGGATCTACCTCAGGCCAGATCGCATGCAACCTCACCGGCACCTGGTACCATCGTGTAAGGATCTTATAGCCCGCCTCTTGGAAGCGTGAGCTCACGGAGCCTTTATGGACCAGGGACATAATGTCGGTTCTTTGCGCCGGAGAGAGAGAGAGGTGGAGGTCATTCTCCCATTTCGTCAGAAATGGAGGGGATTCCTGGTCGGGCGGGATCAGCAGGTCGTTGTAGAGAAGTGAGAGTGTATGACGTAGTTGGCCAGAACCCTCGCACAACGTCTCCAAATACGTCTTAGGGGTGGAGAATTGTACGGCAGGGGGGAGAGTGTGTAAAAAGTGTGTGAGTTGGTTAATACGCCATGTGCCTAGTGGTCTCGGGTCGGAAATGGCTTCCAAAGCCGCAGGGGACAGCCATGTTGCCTGGGAGATAAAATGGGAGGCTCTAAAAATATTAGCATTCGCCCACGTTCTGAAGCCTGGGTCCGAAATCCCAGGTACAAAATCCGGATGGCCAAGGATCGGAGACATAGGTGAGGTGAGTGGGAGCACGCGGTTGCGGACCAAAGCGTCGGCACAGGCTAGGAGTGTCGGGCCTATCGTCAGATGTGAGCGTAGGTCTGTCAGGGAGGGGCCGGGGAGCCAGGGGATGCAGGCTAGAGGGATGCTGGTGGAGGACTGTTCTATTTGGACCCATGGCTTCAGTGCCGCATGTCTACACCAATCTACGACCCGGGTGAGGACCGACGCCAGGTGATACAGATGGATATCCAGGAGAGCAACGCCACCCCTATCTTTTTTGCGACACAGCAAAGCTCGTTTAACCCGTGCCGGTTTACCACCCCAAATGAATCTAGTCTGAGCGGAGGTCACGGCCTTAAGGAACGATTTTGGGACACAAACTGGCAGGCACTGGAAGGCATATAGCAGCTTTGGCAGGAGGTTCATCTTGAAAATGGCACATCTGCCGAACCACGTGAACAATCCCTTGCTCCAATTGGCGCAACAGGACTGAACCGTCGCAAGAATTGGGGGAAAGTTAGCGGAGAAGAGCTCTTTCGGGTCAGCAGTGAGATAGATCCCTAGGTATTTGAGCACCTTAGAGGCCCAGCGGAACCTAAAGGAGGCGCGAAGTGACAACACCGTCTCACCGGGCAATGATACGTTAAGTGCCTCCGACTTTGCATAATTGATTTTAAAATTAGAGAGTGAGGCAAAGAGGTCCAACTCTCTCTGTATGACTGGCAGAGTAACCTGAGGATTAGTGACAAAGAAGAGCAAGTCGTCCGCATACGCGGCTACCTTGTGTACGGTGTTGCCCACCCGCAAACCCCCAATATCCTCAGTCCCCCGCACAATTCTCAAGAAAGGCTCTAATGTTAAAATCCATAAGTCACCGGGCCCAGAAGGTATCCATCCTAGAGTTTTGCAAGAATTAAATACTGTGTTGGACAGACCGTTATTCCTATTATTTAAAGATTCTATTACGACAGGGATTCTTCCACAGGACTGGCGCATAGCTAATGTGGTACCAATATTCAAGAAGGGGTCAAGGAGTGATCCTGGAAACTACAGGCCTGTAAGTCTAACATCTATAGTAGGTAAAGTATTTGAGGGGATTGTAAGAGATGCTATACTGGAGTATCTTAATGAAAATAATCTTATGACGCAGCACCAGCATGGATTTATGAGGGATCGGTCCTGTCAGACTAATCTGATCGGCTTCTATGAAGAGGTAAGTTATAGACTGGACCTGGGGGAGGCTGTGGATGTTGTGTATCTGGACTTTTCAAAGGCATTTGATACTGTGCCGCATGAAAGGTTGGTCTACAAAATGAGGATACTGGGACTCGGGGGAAAACGTATGCAAATGGGTAAGTAACTGGTTGTGTGATAGAAAACAGAGGGTGGTCATTGATGGAACATATTCAGATTGGGTTTTAGTTACTAGTGGGGTACCACAGGGGTCAGTGTTGGGTCCACTTCTTTTTAATATTTTTATTAATGATCTTGTAGAGGGGCTACAGAGTAGAATCTCCATTTTTGCAGATGATACTAAACTGGGTAAAGTAATCAGTACAGAGGAGGATAATATCCTATTACAGAGGGATTTGGAGAAGCTAGAGGCTTGGGCGGAGAAATGGCAAATGAAGTTTAATGTGGATAAATGTAAGGTTATGCATTTGGGCCATAGAAATAATAAGTACAGTTATGTGCTAAATAATAAAACACTGGGTAAAACTACTTCCGAAAAGGACCTGGGGGTATTGGTGGACAGTAAACTCAACTTTAGTGATCAGTGCCAGGCAGCAGCTGCCAAGGCTAATAAAATAATGGGGTGCATCAAAAGAGGTATAGATGCTAAAGATGAGAACATAGTTTTGCCTCTTTATAAATCACTGGTCAGACCACACATGGAATACTGTGTACAGTTTTGGGCACCGGTATATAAGAAGGACACAGCTGAACTAGAGCGGGTGCAGAGGAGGGCAACAAAGGTCATTAAGGGAATGGGTGGGTTACAGTACCAGGACAGGTTATCACGCTTGGGGTTATTTACGCTAGAAAAAAGTCGTCTTAGGGGCGATCTGATCACAATGTACAAATATATGAATGGACAGTACAGAGATCTTTGTAGTGGTCTTTTTACTCCTAGGTCTGTAACAATGACAAGGGGGCATCCTCTACGTCTAGAGGAAAGAAGATTTCATCATCAGCATCGACGCGGGTTCTTTACTGTACGAGCGGTAAGACTGTGGAACTCTCTGTCACATGAGGTTGTCATGGCCGATTCATTAAATAAGTTCAAGGGAGGCCTGGATGATTTTCTTGAAAAATATAATATTACAAGTTATGGGCATTAGATTTCTGGTGATACGTTGATCCGGGGATTGTTCTGGTTGCCATTGCAGTCGGGGGAGGGGGGGGAGTTTCTCCCTGTGGTGGGGCGGTTGTCTTCTGCCCCATAGGGGTTTTTCGCCTTCCTGGATCAACACAGTAGGATTTTCCTAGGTTGAACCTGATGGACTCTTGTCTTCTTTCAACCTTATTTACTATGTTACTATGTTACTATGTAACACAAAGATGAGGGGAGAGAGAGGACACCCCTGTCTTGTGCCGTTGTAGATAGGAAAGCGGTCTGAGAGGACGCCGTTCACCCGGACAGTGGCAGAGTGGTTGGAGTAAAGGGACAGAATCCAAGATAAAAAATTTGGACCCAAACCTAAGGCCCGCAAGGTCTCCTCCATAAACGTCCAGTTGACACGGTCGAAAGCCTTTTCGGCGTCTGTAGAAAGAAGCATGAACGGGGTGCGGTGGGCCGAGGCATGATGGACCAGGTCAACTGCACGAATGGTATTGTCCCGGGCTTCACGTCCCGGCAAGAATCCCGTCTGATCTAGGTGAACGGCGCCCCCAAGGAGGGGAGACAGTCTAGAGGCCAGGATCTTTGCGAACAGCTTCAGGTCAACATTTAAAAGGGATATTGGCCTGTAGCTGGCACAAAGGGAATGGTCCTTCCCCTCTTTAGGGATGACCGAAATGACCACCCTAGTGGTGTCAGAGGGGAGCGAGGGGCCCCCAGGGAGTGAATTGAAGGCCTCTAGGAAGTGGGGGGTTAGTAGTGGTTCGAGTGCCTTATAATATCCCAGGGAGAATCCGTCAGGGCCCGGTGCTTTCCCGGACTTGGAAGCCTTAAGGGCCGCACGGAGTTCTGTGTCAGAAAGCGGGCTTATACCAGTTTTATTTTTTCACCTACGGGGCTGTATGGGGTGTCTTTTTTTCCGCCATGATCTCTAGTTTTTATTAATACCATATTTGTGAAGATCGGACATTTTGATCACTTTTTATAATTTTTTTTTATATATAATGTAACATTAAATTGGTAATCCGCGCACTTTTTCCCCTCTTTTCGTGTACGCCGTTCGCCATTCGCAATGACGCTTGTTATACTTTAATAGATCGGACAATTACGCACGCTACAGTATATTATATGTTTATTTTTTTATATATGTTTTATTTATATAATGGGAAAGGGGGGTGATTTTGACTTTTATTGGGGGAGGGGTTTTGGGGTAGTGTGTTAGTGTTTTTAACTTTTTTTTTTTTACACATTTGAAGTCCCTTTGGGGGACTTGTACATACACTACTTGGATTTCTACACTGATGATTGCTATGCCATAGGCCTCGCATTGATCAGTGTTATCGGCGATCTGCTCATTGAGCCTGCCTGTGGCCATAGGCCTCGCATTGATCAGTGTTATCGGCGATCTGCTGTGCAGGCTCAGTGTAGCAGATCGCCGATCGGACCGCACGGACGCAGGTGAGAGACCTCCGGCGGTCCGTTTTACTGATCGGGACCCCCGCAGTCACACTGCGGGGGTCCCGATCAGTAAGTGACAGGGGGCTCCCCCTGTCACTTACACTTAAACGGCACTTAAAGCGCCATTGCGGCGTTTAAGGAGTTAATGACACGCGGCAGCGCGATCGCTGCAGCGTGTCATTACCGGTGAGGTCCCGGCTGCTGATTGCAGCCGGCCCCCACCTGCTATGAAGCGCGCTCCGCTCCGGAGCACGCTTCATAGCCGGAGAACCACCCAGGACGTAGAGTTATGCCCTAGGTCGTCTGGGGACAGACTTCCATGGTGTAACTATACGCCCTGGGTCGTCTAAGGGTTAAAGTCAGCACGGTGACCGGAAGCTTCTGTCTCTGTACACTGTGTAGTGGTAAGGACCTGTAACTGCAGCTCAGATACACAGCACGGTGACCGGAAGCTTCTGTCTCTGTACACTGTGTAGTGGTAAGGACCTGTAACTGCAGCTCAGATACACAGCACGGTGACCGGAAGCTTCTGTCTCTGTACACTGTGTAGTGGTGAGGACCTGTAACTGCAGCTCAGATACACAGCACGGTGACCGGAAGCTTCTGTCTCTGTACACTGTGTAGTGGTAAGGACCTGTAACTGCAGCTCAGATACACAGCACGGTGACCGGAAGCTTCTGTCTCTGTACACTGTGTAGTGGTAAGGACCTGTAACTGCAGCTCAGATACACAGCACGGTGACCGGAAGCTTCTGTCTCTGTACACTGTGTAGTGGTAAGGACCTGTAACTGCAGCTCAGATACACAGCACGGTGACCGGAAGCTTCTGTCTCTGTACACTGTGTAGTGGTAAGGACCTGTAACTGCAGCTCAGATACACAGCACGGTGACCGGAAGCTTCTGTCTCTGTACACTGTGTAGTGGTAAGGACCTGTAACTGCAGCTCAGATACACAGCACGGTGACCGGAAGCTTCTGTCTCTGTACACTGTGTAGTGGTAAGGACCTGTAACTGCAGCTCAGATACACAGCACGGTGACCGGAAGCTTCTGTCTCTGTACACTGTGTAGTGGTAAGGACCTGTAACTGCAGCTCAGATACACAGCACGGTGACCGGAAGCTTCTGTCTCTGTACACTGTGTAGTGGTGAGGACCTGTAACTGCAGCTCAGATACACAGCACGGTGACCGGAAGCTTCTGTCTCTGTACACTGTGTAGTGGTAAGGACCTGTAACTGCAGCTCAGATACACAGCATGGTGACCGGAAGCTTCTGTCTCTGTACACTGTGTAGTGGTAAGGACCTGTAACTGCAGCTCAGATACACAGCACGGTGACCGGAAGCTTCTGTCTCTGTACACTGTGTATTGGTAAGGACCTGTAACTGCAGCTCAGATACACAGCACGGTGACCGGAAGCTTCTGTCTCTGTACACTGTGTAGTGGTAAGGACCTGTAACTGCAGCTCAGATACACAGCACAGTGACCGGAAGCTTCTGTCTCTGTACACTGTGTAGTGGTGAGGACCTGTAACTGCAGCTCAGATACACAGCACGGTGACCGGAAGCTTCTGTCTCTGTACACTGTGTAGTGGTAAGGACCTGTAACTGCAGCTCAGATACACAGCATGGTGACCGGAAGCTTCTGTCTCTGTACACTGTGTAGTGGTAAGGACCTGTAACTGCAGCTCAGATACACAGCACGGTGACCGGAAGCTTCTGTCTCTGTACACTGTGTAGTGGTAAGGACCTGTAACTGCAGCTCAGATACACAGCACGGTGACCGGAAGCTTCTGTCTCTGTACACTGTGTAGTGGTAAGGACCTGTAACTGCAGCTCAGATACACAGCACGGTGACCGGAAGCTTCTGTCTCTGTACACTGTGTAGTGGTGAGGACCTGTAACTGCAGCTCAGATACACAGCACGGTGACCGGAAGCTTCTGTCTCTGTACACTGTGTAGTGGTAAGGACCTGTAACTGCAGCTCAGATACACAGTACAGAGACAGAAGCTTCTGAGCCCATTTACTGTGTTATTATCTGTACTTCCAGTCATGGCCGTGATGATACAACATGTGGCCGTTCTGCGCTCACACCATCCTCTCATAACTTATCACCGCGCGGAGAGTGGGCCTGTGTGCTCGGAAATGGCCCTGCCTCACATACATAACATTAGGTGACAGCTGACAGACATTATATCAGTGTGTACGCGCGCTGACAGCTGTTATATATTATTCCTTGTATATATATATTTATTATCAGGGTTGATTCTAGATTTTTCTGCTGCCTGAGGTGAATCTACCAGGTAGAGAATTTAGGCCGGCACACTAAGAGTTAACACTGGCAGGCAGCGTTACGTCACGGGCAGGCTTCACAGTGATTGGTGGCAGCTCTATAGTCCCCGCCCAGCACATGTGCAGAGGACACCAGGGCCCGCTGTCTGTCACACACAGCTCTGTGCACTGTGCCGCACGTAAGTGTCTGTATGTGCTCCACACCCCGTATATATATATACTGCTGTATACTATACATGTGTACACAGGGATATATATATACTGCTCTATACTATACATCTGTACTGTACATAGGAAAATATATACTGCTGTATACTATACATCTGTACTGTACACAGGGATATATATATATATACTGCTCTATACTATACATCTGTACTGTACACAGGGATATATATATACTGCTGTATACTATACATCTGTACTGTACACAGGGATATATATATATACTGCTGTATACTATACATCTGTACAGAGGGATATATATACTGCTGTATACTATACATCTGTACTGTACACAGGGATATATATACTGCTCTATACTATACATCTGTACTGTACATAGGAAAATATATACTGCTGTATACTATACATCTGTACTGTACACAGGGATATATATACTGCTGTATACTATACATGTGTACAGGGGGATATATATATACTGCTGTATACTATACATGTGTACAGAGGGATATATATATATATACTGCTGTATACTATACATGTGTACAGGGGGATATATATATACTGCTGTATACTATACATGTGTACAGGGGGATATATATATACTGCTGTATACTATACATCTGTACTGTACACAGGGATATATATACTGCTGTATACTATACATCTGTACTGTACACAGGGATATATATATATACTGCTGTCTACTATACATCTGTACTGTACACAGGGATATATATATACTGCTGTATACTATACATCTGTACTGTACCTAGGGATATATATACTGCTGTATACTATACATCTGTACTGTACACAGGGATATATATACTGCTGTATACTATACATGTGTACAGGGGGATATACTGCTGTATACTATACATGTGTACAGGGATATATATATATATATATATATATATATATATACTGCTGTATACTATACATGTGTACAGGGGGATATATATATACTGCTGTATACTATACATGTGTACAGGGGGATATACTGCTGTATACTATACATGTGTACAGGGATATATATATATATATATATATATATATATATATACTGCTGTATACTATACATGTGTACAGGGGGATATATATATACTGCTGTATACTATACATGTGTACAGGGGGATATATATATACTGCTGTATACTATACATCTGTACTGTACACAGGGATATATATACTGCTGTATACTATACATCTGTACTGTACACAGGGATATATATATATACTGCTGTCTACTATACATCTGTACTGTACACAGGGATATATATATACTGCTGTATACTATACATCTGTACTGTACACAGGGATATATATACTGCTGTATACTATACATCTGTACTGTACACAGGGATATATATATATACTGCTGTATACTATACATCTGTACTGTACCTAGGGATATATATACTGCTGTATACTATACATCTGTACTGTACACAGGGATATATATACTGCTGTATACTATACATGTGTACTGGGGGATATACTGCTGTATACTATACATGTGTACAGGGGTGATATACTGCTGTATACTATACATGTGTACAGGGGGATATATATATACTGCTGTATACTATACATCTGTACTGTACACAGGGATATATACTGCTGTATACTATACATGTGTACTGTACACAGGGATATATATATACTGCTGTATACTATACATCTGTACTGTACATAGGGATATATATACTGCTGTATACTATACATCTGTACTGTACACAGGGATATATATATACTGCTGTATACTATACATCTGTACTGTACACAGGGATATATATATACTGCTCTATACTATACATCTGTACTGTACATAGGAAAATATATACTGCTGTATACTATACATCTGTACTGTACATAGGGATATATATACTGCTGTATACTATACATCTGTACTGTACATAGGAAAATATATACTGCTGTATACTATACATCTGTACTGTACATAGGAAAATATATACTGCTGTATACTATACATCTGTACAGAGGGATATATATACTGCTGTATACTATACATCTGTACTGTACATAGGGATATATATACTGCTGTATACTATACATCTGTACTGTACACAGGGATATATATATACTGCTGTATACTATACATCTGTACTGTACACAGGGATATATATATATACTGCTGTATACTATACATCTGTACAGGGGGATATATATACTGCTGTATACTATACATCTGTACTGTACATAGGGATATATATACTGCTGTATACTATACATCTGTACTGTACATAGGAAAATATATACTGCTGTATACTATACATCTGTACTGTACATAGGGATATATATACTGCTGTATACTATACATCTGTACTGTACACAGGGATATATATATACTGCTGTATACTATACATCTGTACTGTACACAGGGATATATATATATACTGCTGTATACTATACATGTGTACAGGGGGATATATATACTGCTGTATACTATACATCTGTACTGTACATAGGGATATATATACTGCTGTATACTATACATCTGTACTGTACACAGGGATATATATATACTGCTGTATACTATACATCTGTACTGTACACAGGGATATATATATACTGCTGTCTACTATACATCTATACTGTACATAGGGATATATATATACTGCTGTATACTATACATGTGTACAGGGGGATATATATATACTGCTGTATACTATACATCTGTACTGTACACAGGGATATATATATATACTGCTGTCTACTATACATCTGTACTGTACACAGGGATATATATACTGCTGTATACTATACATGTGTACAGGGGGATATATATATACTGCTGTATACTATACATCTGTACAGGGGGATATATATATACTGCTGTATACTATACATCTGTACTGTACACAGGGATATATATATATACTGCTGTCTACTATACATCTGTACTGTACACAGGGATATATATATACTGCTGTATACTATACATCTGTACTGTACATAGGAAAATATATACTGCTGTATACTATACATCTGTACTGTACACAGGGATATATATATACTGCTGTATACTATACATCTGTACTGTACACAGGGATATATATATATACTGCTGTATACTATACATCTGTACAGGGGGATATATATACTGCTGTATACTATACATCTGTACTGTACATAGGGATATATATATATACTGCTGTATACTATACATGTGTACAGAGGGATATATATACTGCTGTATACTATACATCTGTACTGTACATAGGAAAATATATACTGCTGTATACTATACATCTGTACTGTACACAGGGATATATATATACTGCTGTATACTATACATCTGTACTGTACACAGGGATATATATACTGCTGTATACTATACATCTGTACTGTACACAGGGATATATATATACTGCTGTATACTATACATCTGTACTGTACACAGGGATATATATATATACTGCTGTCTACTATACATCTGTACTGTACACAGGGATATATATATACTGCTGTATACTATACATCTGTACAGAGGGATTTATATATATACTGCTGTATACTATACATGTGTACAGAGGGATATATATACTGCTGTATACTATACATCTGTACTGTACACAGGGATATATATATACTGCTGTATACTATACATGTGTACAGGGGGATATATATATACTGCTGTCTACTATACATCTGTACAGAGGGATATATACTGCTCTATACTATACATCTGTACTGTACACAGGGATATATATATACTGCTGTATACTATACATCTGTACTGTACACAGGGATATATATATACTGCTGTCTACTATACATCTGTACTGTACATAGGGATATATATATACTGCTGTCTACTATACATCTATACTGTACATAGGGATATATATATACTGCTGTATACTATACATGTGTACAGGGGGATATATATATACTGCTGTATACTATACATCTGTACTGTACACAGGGATATATATATATACTGCTGTCTACTATACATCTGTACTGTACACAGGGATATATATATACTGCTGTATACTATACATGTGTACAGGGGGATATATATATACTGCTGTATACTATACATGTGTACTGTACACAGGGATATATATATACTGCTGTATACTATACATCTGTACTGTACATAGGGATATATATACTGCTGTATACTATACATCTGTACTGTACACAGGGATATATATATACTGCTGTATACTATACATCTGTACTGTACACAGGGATATATATATACTGCTCTATACTATACATCTGTACTGTACATAGGAAAATATATACTGCTGTATACTATACATCTGTACTGTACATAGGGATATATATACTGCTGTATACTATACATCTGTACTGTACACAGGGATATATATATACTGCTGTATACTATACATCTGTACTGTACACAGGGATATATATATACTGCTGTCTACTATACATCTATACTGTACATAGGGATATATATATACTGCTGTATACTATACATGTGTACAGGGGGATATATATACTGCTGTATACTATACATGTGTACAGGGGGATATATATACTGCTGTATACTATACATCTGTACTGTACACAGGGATATATATATATACTGCTGTCTACTATACATCTGTACTGTACACAGGGATATATATATACTGCTGTATACTATACATGTGTACAGGGGGATATATATATACTGCTGTATACTATACATCTGTACAGGGGGATATATATATACTGCTGTATACTATACATCTGTACTGTACACAGGGATATATATATATACTGCTGTCTACTATACATCTGTACTGTACACAGGGATATATATATACTGCTGTATACTATACATGTGTACAGGGGGATATATATATACTGCTGTATACTATACATCTGTACTGTACACAGGGATATATATATATACTGCTGTCTACTATACATCTGTACTGTACACAGGGATATATATATACTGCTGTATACTATACATCTGTACTGTACATAGGAAAATATATACTGCTGTATACTATACATCTGTACTGTACACAGGGATATATATATACTGCTGTATACTATACATCTGTACTGTACACAGGGATATATATATATACTGCTGTATACTATACATCTGTACAGGGGGATATATATACTGCTGTATACTATACATCTGTACTGTACATAGGGATATATATATATACTGCTGTATACTATACATGTGTACAGAGGGATATATATACTGCTGTATACTATACATCTGTACTGTACACAGGGATATATATACTGCTGTCTACTATACATCTGTACTGTACACAGGGATATATATATACTGCTGTATACTATACATCTGTACTGTACACAGGGATATATATATATACTGCTGTCTACTATACATCTGTACTGTACACAGGGATATATATATACTGCTGTATACTATACATCTGTACAGAGGGATTTATATATATACTGCTGTATACTATACATGTGTACAGAGGGATATATATACTGCTGTATACTATACATCTGTACTGTACACAGGGATATATATATACTGCTGTATACTATACATGTGTACAGGGGGATATATATATACTGCTGTCTACTATACATCTGTACAGAGGGATATATATACTGCTCTATACTATACATCTGTACTGTACACAGGGATATATATATACTGCTGTATACTATACATCTGTACTGTACACAGGGATATATATATACTGCTGTCTACTATACATCTGTACTGTACATAGGGATATATATATACTGCTGTATACTATACATGTGTACTGTACCTAGGGATATATATACTGCTGTATACTATACATGTGTACAGGGGGATATATATATACTGCTGTCTACTATACATCTGTACAGAGGGATATATACTGCTCTATACTATACATCTGTACTGTACACAGGGATATATATATACTGCTGTATACTATACATGTGTACAGGGGATATATATACTGCTGTATACTATACATCTGTACAGAGGGATATATATACTGCTGTATACTATACATCTGTACTGTACACAGGGATATATATATACTGCTGTATACTATACATGTGTACAGGGGGATATATATATACTGCTCTATACTATACATGTGTACAGAGGGATATATATACTGCTGTATACTATACATCTGTACTGTACACAGGGATATATATATACTGCTGTATACTATACATGTGTACAGGGGGATATATATATACTGCTGTATACTATACATCTGTACAGAGGGATATATATACTGCTCTATACTATACATGTGTACAGAGGGATATATATACTGCTGTATACTATACATCTGTACTGTACACAGGGATATATATATACTGCTGTATACTATACATGTGTACAGGGGATATATATACTGCTGTATACTATACATCTGTACTGTACATAGGAAAATATATACTGCTGTATACTATACATCTGTACTGTACACAGGGATATATATATACTGCTGTCTACTATACATCTGTACTGTACATAGGGATATATATACTGCTGTATACTATACATCTGTACTGTACACAGGGATATATATATACTGCTGTCTACTATACATCTATACTGTACATAGGGATATATATATACTGCTGTATACTATACATGTGTACAGGGGGATATATATATACTGCTGTATACTATACATGTGTACAGAGGGATATATATACTGCTGTATACTATACATCTGTACTGTACATAGGAAAATATATACTGCTGTATACTATACATCTGTACTGTACACAGGGATATATATATACTGCTGTATACTATACATGTGTACATAGGGATATATATACTGCTGTATACTATACATCTGTACAGAGGGATATATATACTGCTGTATACTATACATCTGTACAGAGGGATATATATACTGCTGTATACTATACATCTGTACTGTACACAGGGATATATATATACTGCTGTCTACTATACATCTGTACTGTACACAGGGATATATATATATACTGCTGTATACTATACATCTGTACTGTGCACAGGGATATATATATACTGTTGTCTACTATACATCTGTACTGTACACAGGGATATATATACTGCTGTATACTATACATCTGTACTGTACACAGGGATATATATATACTGCTGTATACTATACATCTGTACTGTACACAGGGATATATATATACTGCTGTATACTATACATCTGTACTGTACACAGGGATATATATACTGCTGTATACTATACATCTGTACTGTACACAGGGATATATATACTGCTGTATACTATACATCTGTACTGTACACAGGGATATATATATATACTGCTGTCTACTATACATCTGTACTGTACACAGGGATATATATATACTGCTGTATACTATACATCTGTACTGTACCTAGGGATATATATACTGCTGTATACTATACATCTGTACTGTACACAGGGATATATATACTGCTGTATACTATACATGTGTACAGGGGGATATACTGCTGTATACTATACATGTGTACAGGGGGATATACTGCTGTATACTATACATGTGTACAGGGATATATATATATATATATATATATATATATATATATATATATATATATATATATATATACTGCTGTATACTATACATGTGTACTGGGGGATATACTGCTGTATACTATACATGTGTACAGGGGTGATATACTGCTGTATACTATACATGTGTACAGGGGGATATATATATACTGCTGTATACTATACATCTGTACTGTACACAGGGATATATATACTGCTGTATACTATACATCTGTACTGTACACAGGGATATATATACTGCTGTATACTATACATCTGTACTGTACACAGGGATATATATACTGCTGTATACTATACATGTGTACAGGGGGATATACTGCTGTATACTATACATGTGTACAGGGATATATATATATATATATATATATATATATATACTGCTGTATACTATACATGTGTACTGGGGGATATACTGCTGTATACTATACATGTGTACAGGGGTGATATACTGCTGTATACTATACATGTGTACAGGGGGATATATATATACTGCTGTATACTATACACGTGTACAGGGGGATATATATATACTGCTGTATACTATACATGTGTACAGGAGGGGGATATATATATATTGCTGTATACTATAGAGGGCTCCGGTTCTCTATTGTTATTGCTGTATTATTGTGTTCTGTTATATTGCTGAGCGTATTCTTCTTTCCTGTATACAGCACTTTTATGTTTTGCAGTAGAAGTGACAGTGGATGAGATTTGTCTGTGTATGTATATGTATGTATATATATATTAGTAGCCCTGGTTGGGCACCTCCCAATACATCTCATAGCGCAGGATAACAGCCCTTGTGATGGACGCTGTACGCTTTGTGTACTTGTTATATATTAGTTCCTTCACTTTATAGATTCTGCGTTGAGGAAGGTCTTAAAGGGACCGTCCATTTTTATAGTATTGTTAGTTGTATCTCCGTTGTTAGTAAGGGTACAAACCCACACGACGTATACGCAGCAGATACGCAGCAGATACGCAGCAGATTTGATGCTGTGTTCAGTTATTTAGATCTAATCTGCTGCGTATCTGCTCCGTATTGCAGCAGTAAATACGCTGCGTATACGGTGTGTGTGTTTGTACCCTAAGAAGTTTTTCTGTGTCTGGAGGAGAATCCGCCAGCACTTCCATTAAGGACATTTTTAATATTTTACTTTTGGATGGAAAAAATAAAAATCTTCAGAGTTTAGTGGTCATGCTTTCCTGGATACTTGTGCACAAAGATGCGGTTCGGTTGCTTCACTGATCTTTAGCATTATGTCCTGGTTCACCCGAATCGAACCTTAAACTAACGATTGCAGACGTTCAGCTCTTCTGGTCATCAGTACTCTCCTGTCCGCGCTCCCCCAGCATCCTCCTCCTCTCTGATCTCTGCCAATCACTGACTGAGACGTCCCAGCACCGCAGCCAGTGATTGGATAAGCGTCTGTCACCCTTGTCTTGAGAATTTTAGCCCGCTCAGCCAATCACTGGCCGCGGTGCTGGGACGTCTCAGTCAGTGATTGGCAGAACAGAATTTGTTCCAAAAAGTTTGGTTTGATCCTGAACAGAACTTTTTGCAAAGTTTGAAACAAATCTCAGTTGAGGAATCTCAGTTTGCTGTTTGCTCGTCTCTACTTGTGCAGATTGTGGACCGGCAGTGATTGTTTTAGCTGCATGTAGTTGTCCGCTTTGCCTCTCGGGGGCGCTCCATAGACTATTCCAGCCCTGTATGTTCTTCTGGGTTGTTGCTGATTCTAGAGTAAAGCTGCAGAGTGTGGATGGCGGCATATGGCGTCACCGATCTGCAGGACAATGGCCGAAATGTAAAAATAAAAAACAATGAAATGTTTGGCAATTGTATCCAAAATAACCGACCCGTTGATGAAGAATGTGGCCGTGAATCGTGGCCGTGAATCGTGGGGATGTATGAGGGAGAATACTTGGCACGCTACAATGGCCGTTACTTTTATTGTTCTATGAGGCGTTAGGGTTCCACAAATGCCAAAGTTCTTTTTTCTTTCTTAATTTTTAACAATTTTTTAGACTAATACGTCTCATTGTTCATCCATAATAATAAGGAGCTGGAGTTTTGTGCTGCATTTTAAAAAAATAAACTTTATCAAACTCCATAAACATTATTGCCAATAGACTTCATATGTGAGGCCACTGCACGTAGGGGGTTACATAGTCACTAAGGTTGGAAGAAGGACAAGAGTCCATCAAGTTCAGCCTATTACTAGAGATGAGCCAACTTTTCAAAAGGTTGTTTGACCGGAATTTCGGATTTCATAGTGTAAAGCATCTATATGATACGGGGGTAGTGTATTCGGTTGAATTAAGGGCTCTACATGTCAGTAACATCGTTATCTTTCCGATATCTCGACCCATTACAGGGTCTATGCAGGAAACTCACCATTACAGGGTCTATGCGGGAAACTCATCATTACAGGGTCTATGCGGGAAACTCACCATTACAGGGTCTATGGGGGAACTCACCATTACAGGATCTATGCAGGAAACTCACCATTACAGGGTCTATGGGGGAACTCACCATTACAGGGTCTATGCAGGAAACTCACCATTACAGGGTCTATGCGGGAAACTCATCATTACAGGGTCTATGCGGGAAACTCACCATTACAGGGTCTATGGGGGAACTCACCATTACAGGATCTATGCAGGAAACTCACCATTACAGGGTCTATGGGGGAACTCACCATTACAGGGTCTATGCAGGAAACTCACCATTACAGGGTCTATGCGGGAAACTCACCATTACAGGGTCTATGCGGGAAACTCACCATTACAGGGTCTATGCGGGAAACTCACCATTACAGGGTCTATGCGGGAAACTCACCATTACAGGGTCTATGGGGGAAACTCACCATTACAGGGTCTATGCAGGAAACTCACCATTACAGGGTCTATGCAGGAAACTCACCATTACAGGGTCTATGCAGGAAACTCACCATTACAGGGTCTATGCGGGAAACTCACCATTACAGGGTCTATGGGGGAAACTCACCATTACAGGGTCTATGCGGGAAACGCACCATTACAGGGTCTATGGGGAAACTCACCATTACAGGGTCTATGCGGGAAACTCACCATTACATGGTCTATGCAGGAAACTCACCATTACAGGGTCTATGCAGGAAACTCACCATTACAGGGTCTATGCGGGAAACTCACCATTACAGGGTCTATGCGGGAAACTCACCATTACAGGGTCTATGCGGGAAACTCACCATTACAGGGTCTATGCGGGAAACTCACCATTACAGGGTCTATGCAGGAAACTCACCATTACAGGGTCTATGGGGGAAACTCACCATTACAGGGTCTATGCGGGAAACTCACCATTACAGGGTCTATGCAGGAAACTCACCATTACAGGGTCTATGCAGGAAACTCACCATTACAGGGTCTATGCAGGAAATTTACAATTACAGGGCAGGGCCGTCTTAACAAAACTCTGGGCCCCTGGGCACAGCTGTGAACTGGGCCCCCCGACCCAAGATCAAGTCCCCGCATCCCCCTCCCCCCTCCCCCCTAACCTTGTGCTGGGCAGCCCCATGTGGGGAAAAAAATATATACTCACCTCAAACATTGCTCCCCAGCAAAGTCTTCTTCCTTCAGGAGCTCCGGTACCCAGCAGCTGCGGTGGCTCCTGGATCCTCAGCGGAACGTCCAGGAAGTGACGTCAGTCGCCGAAAGGGACCTCAGGGAAGCAGACGTGCCTGTGCGCGGAATTTAAAAGTCAGTGGTCCATAAGCGTTCATGGGGAGAGGGGGGGGGGCACAGCGTGGCTCATCAGCTTCCCTGAACACGGCATGTCTGCAGAGTAGCAGTAAAAGCCACGGGCCATAAGTGTTTGTGTTTGGGGGAGTCTTTCCCTTTCTGCAGGGTAGGCAACTGCCACTGGGGCCCCCCATGAGTCATAGGCCCCCAGGCGGCCGCCTACCCTGCCCAATGGGAAAGACGGCCCTGTTACAAGGTCTATGCAGGAAACTCACCATTACAGGGTCTATGCGGGAAACTCACCATTACAGGGTCTATGCAGGAAACTCACCATTACAGGGTCTATGCAGGAAACTCACCATTACAGGGTCTATAGAGGAAACTCACCATTACAGGGTCTATGGGGGAAACTCACCATTACAGGGTCTATGCAGGAAACTCACCATTACAGGGTCTATGCAGGAAACTCACCATTACAGGGTCTATGCGGGAAATTCACTATTACAGGGTCTATGCAGGAAACTCACCATTACAGGGTCTATGCGGGAAACTCACCATTACAGGGTCTATGCAGGAAACTCACCATTACAGGGTCTATGCGGGAAACTCACCATTACAGGGTCTATGCGGGAAATTCACCATTACAGGGTCTATGCAGGAAACTCACCATTACAGGGTCTATGCAGGAAACTCACCATTACAGGGTCTATGCAGGAAACTCACCATTACAGGGTGTATGCAGGAAATTCACCATTACAGGGTCTATGCGGAAAACTCACCATTACAGGGTCTATGGGGGAAACTCACCATTACAGGGTCTATGCAGGAAATTCACCATTACAGGGTCTATGCGGAAAACTCACCATTACAGGGTCTATGGGGGAAACTCACCATTACAGGGTCTATGCAGGAAACTCACCATTACAGGGTCTATGCAGGAAATCCACCATTACAGGGTCTATCCAGGAAATTCACCATTACAGGGTCTATGCGGGAAACTCACCATTACCGGGTCTATGCAGGAAACTCACCATTACATGGTCTATGGGGGAAACTCACCATTACAGGGTCTATGCAGGAAACTCACCATTACAGGGTCTATGCGGGAAACTCACCATTACAGGGTCTATGCGGGAAACTCACCATTACAGGGTCTATGCAGGAAAAAGGTCACAAATGCAGTGAAGGAGCAGCAGTAGTCATTGGAGGCCAGTGGAAGTCCAGCAATAGTCATTTGAGACCAGTACTGGAGCAGCAGTAGTCATTGGAGGCCAGTGGAAGTCCAGCAATAGTCATTTGAGACCAGTACTGGAGCAGCAGTAGTCAACATGGAGGCCAGGCAGGAGCAGCAGTAGCCAACAGGGAGGCCAGGCAGGAGCAGCAGTAGCCAACAGGGAGGCCAGGCAGGAGCAACAGTAGTCAACAATTGGGTATATAGCTCTTTTTTTAAGATATAATGCTATACACCTGAACCAGGTATTTTAGTCTCTCAGGATAAGACGGATGTGATATACACACTTTCAATCAGAAGGGTCCAAGTATAGAAATTGTCCATATATATATAGCACTTTTTTTTAAGATACAATGCTATACACCTGAACCAGTTATTTTTGTCTCTCAGGATAAGACAGATGTGATATACACACTATCTGAAGTATAGGACTTGTATATCTGTACTGCACGTTTTGGTTCTGTGCACCCTTTGCTGTCCTATGCCTAATCTATCTATCTTTCGCCCTTTCTATATTTCTCTCTCAATCACAATTTCCTTTCCCACAATATCTTCTCAGTAGTCTGTAGTACACAACAGCAGCAGCTTGCTCTCTCTCTCCCTCTACACTCTGCGTGGTGCGGTCATGTGACCGTTCCTTTTAAAGCAATACCGACGTCACACAGGGGGTGGGCTAGTACAAGATCCCTGCTGATTAGATGTGTTCCGGGCATCATGGGAAAGCGCTTTTCCCGCCCGGAACACGTCCCGATTTCTACAATGGCGGCTGCCATTTTAGAAAGCAAGAAAAAAAAAAATCGGAACGGATTTCCAAAAATCCAAATCCGATCGGACTCAGATTTTTGGGAAAATCCGAACCGATCCCATACCGGGCGAACCGGTTCGCTCATCTCTACCTATTACCCTGCTGTGCTCATCCAGAGGAAGGCACTCCCCCCCCATGAAGCAGATGCCCCATCACAGGGAGGAATTTCCTTCCCGACTCCACTATGGTGATCTGCGTCCTATCACGTCATCTAGTGCCCACAAGTTGTAACATTATATTTGCAGAGAAGCATCCGGGCCTCCCCTGTACTTATATAATGAATCAGCCCTGACAGCATCATGTGGCAGAGTTCCATACTATGTCACTGCTTTCACAGTAAAGAATATAGAGAGTTCCATAGTGTCACTGCTCTTACAGTAAAGAATATAGAGAGCTCCATAGTC